>NW_028162937.1:0-7500 GCF_964263955.1 Coregonus lavaretus | reverse complement strand
ATATATATATATATATATATATATAAATATGTATATATTTGAGTCCTGTGGGGGGGGGGGGGGCATATCCTATGTTGATTTATGACAAGTTCATGGACTAGGGCCCTATAAAATAGGCGTTGCGGACCGAATCACGGAATCCAGACATTAAACCGAAATTCAACAATATTCAAACATTTATTGAACTTAGTAGGAAATCAACTAAATCTATTCAACTTGTTAGAAAACGCATTAATTTGCCCAAGTCAATCATAAGACATGAACAAAATGCATCAGTGATTGGTATTTCCATGAACTTTCTGAAAGGGCACAGGAATACCCCTGTCTGTGTGCATGTGTGCGGTGCGCGAGTATGTCTACACTTTGTGTAGCCGTTAGCGATGATGCTAATGATAACCTTCTTCTGGTAGGGAAGGAATGGCTTTCCCCCAAAACCTTCGCAAGTAAATGTTAACTACAAAGTAGCCTGCCTGGCAGAATTATACCGTGATCATTTGCATCACTACAGTGGCCATTTGTTCTACAGCAACACCGCTTAACCAAACAAAGGTCTCTTCCTGGTGCACGCTTGCATTTAAGGGTAACTACACCCCAAAATCTAAATGTTTTAGATCCCAGAAATGTTCCATACGCACAAATATGCCATATGCTTATTTCTCTCACATTTTCTGCACAAATTTGTTTACATCCCTGTTAGTGAGCATTTCTCCTTTGCCAAGATAATCCATCCACCTGACAGGTGTGGCATATCAAGAAGCTGATTAAACAGTATGATCATTACATAGATGCACCTTGTGCCGGGGACAATAAAAGGCCACTCTAAAATGTGCAGTTTTGTCACACAACGCAATGCCACAGATGTATCAAGTTTTGAGGGTGCGTGCAATTGGCATGCTGACTGCAGGAATGTCCACCAGAGCTGTTACCAGTTAATGTAATGTTAATTTCTCTACTATAAGCCACCTCCAACGTCATTTTACAGAATTTGGCAGTATGTCCAACCGGCCTCACAACCGCAGACCACGTGTAACCACGCCAGCCCAGGACCTCCACATCCGACTTCTTCACCTGCAGGATCGTCTGAGACCAGCCATCCGGACAGCTGATGAAACTGAGGAGTATTTTGGTCTGTAATAAAGCCCTCTTGTGGGGTAAAACTCATTCTGATTGGCTGGGCCTGGCTCCACAGTGGGTGGACCTGGTGCCCAAGTGGGTGGGCCTATGCCCTCCCAGGACCACCCATGGCTGCGCCCCTGCCCACTCATGTGAAATCAATAGATTAGGCCCTAATGAATTTATTTAAATTGACTGACTTCCTTATATGATCTGTAACTCAGTAAAACCATTGAAATTATTGCATGTTGCATTTATATTTTTTGTTCAGTATAGTTATTGTCAGTAAAGTTATGGTAAATAAAACAGTCCCATAACAGCTTCTATTTACACTTTGTAAAAAGAAGCTGTTATGGGACTGTTTTATTTATTATAACTATACTGAACAAAAAATATAAATGCAACATGCAATCATTTCAATGGTTTTACTTTGGGGATAGGTGTGAAAGAAATACAGGTAAAAAGGCTCTAAATACTTTTCTGAATGTGACTTCAACATTCTAACAAATGAGCAATGTAAAATACAAACATTTAGGAAAAGTCAAGGAAGGAGCAGAACTTAGATTTTTTGGGGGGGCTGATTTTTTACATTTCAGAAAATCTAATGTCAATGCCTGTTGGTCTATAGCGGTTCTAGTGTTAACTAACTATTTAGCAGTCTTATGACTTGCGGGTAGAAGCTGTTCAGGGTCCTGTTGGTTCCAGACTTGGTGCATCAGTACCGCTTGTTGTGCGGTAGCAGAGAGAGAACAGTCTATGACTTGAGTGGCTGGAGTCAAAGCATACTACAGTATAGGGATAATATATTTGATCAATACTATTGATTTCAGAAGGGGAAAAAAAAGGCCAATCAAAGTCTGAAGGTATGTATTTTTCCAGTACAACTTACTTCTCCCATTGAGTGTGAGGGTGCACTCGCTCCTAGTGTTGAGGGTGTGGTTATGTGTGTCCATGAAGGACAAGGCCTCGTCACAGTTTGTCCCCTGCTCCGCATAACTCCTGTCCATGGAGTTCACCATCACTGTCATCTCCTGCCGAGCACTGCTCAACGTCTCCTTACGCTTCTTAGCCAGCTTCCTGTTTAGGAGAACACAAGACAAACAACAACAAATCAACAACGAATCAATAATCAATGAATCAATAATTATAATGTCCTACTTTAGTGTTGCTCAACGTCTCCTTACGCTTCTCTGCCTTCTGTTAATGAGAAAAGAACAGACTAACAACAGAGAGATATTAGTTGAAACAGATGTTAGATGTTAGAGATGACTCATACCTGGAAAGACATTGAAGGATTGGGTAGAAAAGACTGTGGTAAAGAGAGAGAGAAGTTACATTCATTTAAAACTTTTTCCTCCCAATTCGAGCCAAGCAATTCGATCCATACCATTTACCATCTAATTCATTTGGCAAGGCTTAGTCTTGTGAAGGCAGATACATCAATCAGCGGGCCCGATGATGGTCAATTAGTCATTGAATCCTGGGGTGGAGAAGGCATTACAGCAATAATAGAGTTTGTTTGCCTCAAGAAACAACTTGCTTTCAGGACTTCCTCCAGAACCACACGATTCTGGGACAAAAAAAATGCTATTTTGTGCAGCAGATAATGTACATTTGGGTTGTCTTTGGACTGGACGCTTTTTGGGCCTCCTTCAGGCCAATTCAACTCAATACAGTCAGGAACAAAACTACCCTATACTCAGACAAACAGATATTTTGTGCACATTGAAAATAGATTGGAACAGGGGGCCAGACCAGATTAAGCAGTGAATGTGTGGTGAGCCTCATCATGGTACTCTATCCCATAGAAATAAATACTTATCATGGAACTCTACCCCATATAAATAAATACTTATCATGGAACTCTACCCCATATAAATAAATACTTATCATGGAACTCTACCCCATAGAAATAAATACTTATCATGGTACTCTACCCCATAGAAATAAATACTTATCATGGTACTCTATCCCATAGAAATAAATACTTATCATGGAACTCTACCCCATATAAATAAATACTTATCATGGAACTCTACCCCATAGAAATAAATACTTATCATGGTACTCTACTCCATAGAAATAAATACTTATCATGGTACTCTACTCCATAGAAATAAATACTTATCATGGTACTCTACTCCATAGAAATAAATACTTATCATGGTACTCTACTCCATAGAAATAAATACTTATCATGGAACTCTATCCCATAGAAATAAATACTTATCATGGAACTCTACCCCATATAAATAAATACTTATCATGGAACTCTACCCCATATAAATAAATACTTATCATGGAACTCTACCCCATATAAATAAATACTTATCATGGTACTCTACTCCATAGAAATAAATACTTATCATGGTACTCTACCCCATATAAATAAATACTTATCATGGTACTCTACTCCATAGAAATAAATACTTATCATGGTACTCTACTCCATAGAAATAAATACTTATCATGGAACTCTATCCCATAGAAATAAATACTTATCATGGAACTCTACCCCATATAAATAAATACTTATCATGGAACTCTACCCCATAGAAATAAATACTTATCATGGAACTCTACCCCATATAAATAAATACTTATCATGGAACTCTACCCCATAGAAATAAATACTTATCATGGTACTCTACCCCATAGAAATAAATACTTATCATGGTACTCTACTCCATAGAAAGAAATACTTATCATGGAACTCTACCCCATAGAAATAAATACTTATCATGGAACTCTACCCCATATAAATAAATACTTATCATGGTACTCTACTCCATAGAAATAAATACTTATCATGGTACTCTACCCCATAGAAATAAATACTTATCATGGTACTCTACCCCATAGAAATAAATACTTATCATGGAACTCTACCCCATAGAAATAAATACTTATCATGGTACTCTACTCCATAGAAATAAATACTTATCATGGTACTCTACTCCATAGAAATAAATACTTATCATGGTACTCTACCCCATATAAATAAATACTTATCATGGTACTCTACCCCATAGAAATAAATACTTATCATGGTACTCTACTCCATAGAAATAAATACTTATCATGGTACTCTACTCCATAGAAATAAATACTTATCATGGTACTCTACTCCATAGAAATACATACTTATCATGGTACTCTACTCCATAGAAATAAATACTTATCATGGAACTCTATCCCATAGAAATAAATACTTATCATGGTACTCTACCCCATAGAAATAAATACTTATCATGGTACTCTACTCCATAGAAATTCTACTCTGACTGTACTCCACACACACACACACACACACACACACACACACACACACACACACACACACACACACACACACACACACACACACACACACAAATAGAACCGCTCTCTCCTATTTAACCAGCAACAATACAGTATTGACCTGCCTGTTCAAGTCCTCATTCTACAACACAATGCAGCTCACGGCTTGAGGGGGAATATACACGGCTGTGACCATGACCGAAGATAATTATCTTGGGAGGTAATACGGTCGGCATTTGATTGTGAGGTATTCTAGGTTGGGTGAACAAAAGGACTTGAGTTCCTGTACGTTATCACAATCACACCACTTTACAAAGTTAATATTTCACCTTTTATATTATTTAGTGTTAGTGTTAGTGGGACAGAAAGTAGCCTATAGAAACTCCCCCTTCAACTTTTTTCACATTTTGTTGCATGACAAAATGGGATTGAAATAGATTTAATTGTATTGATTTGTAATCGATCTACACAAACACTCCATAATGTCAAGTATGTCAAGTCCTCTGTAGCTCAGCTTACAAGCACATCGCTTGTAACGCCAGGGTAGTGGGTTCGATCCCCGGGACCACCCATACACAAAAATATATATGCACGCATGACTGTAAGTCGCTTTGGATAAAAGCGTCTGCTAAATGGCGTATTATTATTATTAAACCTGACTCAGTTACACCAGCTCTGTCAGGAGGAATGGGACAAAATTCACCCAAGTTATTGTGGGAAGCTTGTGGAAGGCTACCCGAAACATTTGACCCAAGTTAAACAATTTAAAGGCAATGCTACCAAATACTAATTGAGTGAATGTAAACTTCTGACCCACTGGGAATGTGATGAAAGGAATTAAAGCTGAAATAAATCATTCTCTCTACTATTATTCTGACATTTCACATTCTTAAAATAAAGTGGTGATCCTAACTGACCTTTCACATTTTAGTCATTTAGCAGATGCTCTTATCCAAAGCGACTTACAGTTAGTGAGTGCATACATTTTCATACTGGCCCCCCGTGGGAATCAAACCCACAACCCTGGCGTTGCAAACACCATGCTCTACCAACTGAGCTACAAGGAGGCCTTTTCACTAGGATTAAATGTCAGGAATTGTGAAAAACTGAGTTTAAATGTTTTTGGCTAAGGTGTATGTAAACTTCCAACTGTACCTGGTAAAATAACGGTAAAAAAATACACCCAAATAAATAAAACTATAAACTGTGGAGGAGTGAAGTCTGCGACAGCCAAAAGTCGGACACTGACGTGATTTTCCTACAGCAAGGCTCAGATCAACATTTCAGTTCTAATCTTTAGGAACAATGGCTTCTTTATAATGTGGAAATAAACATGTATCTAACCCCCATATCACACACTGAAATCATAATCTAATATTATGTGTGTACATCGTATAATTACTATAATAAGACCATCCTCTATAGAAGAGGCTATAATAAGACCATCCTCTATAGAAGAGGCTATAAGACCATCCTCTATAGAAGAGACTATAATAAGACCATTCTCTATAGAAGAGACTATAATAAGACCATCCTCTATAGAAGAGACTATAATAAGACCATCCTCTATAGAAGAGACTATAATAAGACCATCCTCTATAGAAGAGACTATAATAAGACCATCCTCTATAGAAGAGACTATAATAAGACCATGCTCTATAGAAGAGGCTATAATAAGACCATTCTCTATAGAAGAGACTATAATAAGACCATTCTCTATAGAAGAGACTATAATAAGACCATCCTCTATAGAAGAGACTATAATAAGACCATTCTCTATAGAAGAGACTATAATAAGACCATCCTCTATAGAAGAGACTATAATAAGACCATGCTCTATAGAAGAGGCTATAATAAGACCATTCTCTATAGAAGAGACTATAATAAGACCATTCTCTATAGAAGAGACTATAATAAGACCATCCTCTATAGAAGAGACTATAATAAGACCATTCTCTATAGAAGAGGCTATAAGACCATCCTCTATAGAAGAGACTATAATAAGACCATTCTCTATAGAATAGACTATAATAAGACCATCCTCTATAGAAGAGGCTATAAGACCATTCTCTATAGAAGAGGCTATAATAAGACCATCCTCTATAGAAGAGACTATAATAAAACCATTCTCTATAGAAGAGACTATAATAAGACCATTCTCTATAGAAGAGGCTATAAGACCATTCTCTATAGAAGAGACTATAATAAGACCATCCTCTATAGAAGAGGCTATAATAAGACCATCCTCTATAGAAGAGGCTATAAGACCATTCTCTATAGAATAGACTATAATAAGACCATCCTCTATAGAAGAGACTATAATAAGACCATTCTCTATAGAAGAGGCTATACAGTGCCTTTGGAAAAGTATTCAGAACCCTTTACCTTTTCCACATTTTGTTATGTTACTGCCTTATTCTAAAATCGATTAAATAAACAGAAAATCCTCATCAATCTACACACAATAACCCATAATGACAAAGTGAAAACATGTTTTTAGATATGTTTGTACATTTATTCAACCTAAAAAACAGAAATACCTTATTTCCATAAGTATTCAGATCCTTTGCTATGAGACTCGAAATTGAGTTCAGGTGCATCCTGTTTCCATTGATCATCCTTGAGATGTTTCTACAACTTGATTGGAGTCCACCTGTGGTAAATTCAATTGATTGGACATGATTTGGAAAGGCAAACACCTGTCTATATAAGTCCCACAGTTGACAGTGCATGTCAGAGCAAAAACCAAGCCAGGAGGTTGAAGGAATTGTCTGTAGAGCTCCGAGACAGGATTGTGTCGAGGCACAGATCTGGGGAAGGGTACCAAAACATTTCTGCAGCATTGAAGGTCCCCAAGAATACAGTGGCCTCCATCATTCTTAAATGGAAGAAGTTTGGAACCACCAAGACTCTTCCTAGAGCTGGCCGCCCGGCCAAACTGAGCAATCGGGGGAGAAGGGCCTTGGTCAGGGAGGTGACCAAGAACCCGATGGTCACTCTGACAGAGCTCTAGAGTTCCTGTGTAGAGATGGGAGAACCTTCCAGAAGGACAACCATCTCTACAGCACTCCACCAATCAGGCCTTTA
>NW_028162938.1:0-76370 GCF_964263955.1 Coregonus lavaretus | reverse complement strand
CTTCGGCTTGCAAGCATCCCCCTTTTTCCTCCAAACATAACGATGGTCATTATGGCCAAACAGTTCTATTTTTGTTTCATCAGACCAGAGGACATTTCTCCAAAAAGTACGATCTTTGTCCCCATGTGCAGTTGCAAACCATAGTCTGGCTTTTTTATGACGGTTTTGGAGCAGTGGCTTCTTCCTTGCTGAGCGGCCTTTCAGGTTATGTTGATATAGGACTCGTTTTACTGTGGATATAGATACTTTTTTACCTGTTTCCTCCAGCATCTTCACAAGGTCCTTTGCTGTTGTTCTGGGATTGATTTGCACTTTTCGCACCAAAGTACGTTCATCTCTAGGAGACAGAATGCGTCTCCTTCCTGAGCGGTATGACGGCTGCGTGGTCCCATGGTGTTTATACTTGCATACTATTGTTTGTACAGATGAACGTGGTACCTTCAGGCGTTTGGAAATTGCTCCCAAGGATGAACCAGACTTGTGGAGGTCTACAATTTTTTTTCTGAGGTCTTGGCTGATTTCTTTTGATTTTCCCATGATGTCAAGCAAAGAGGCACTGAGTTTGAAGGTATGCCTTGAAAAACATCTATAGGTACACCTCCAATTGACTCAAATGATGTCAATTAGCCTATCAGAAACTGGCCATGACATAATTTTTTGGAATTTTCCAAGCTGTTTAAAGGCACAGTCAACTTAGTGTATGTAAACTTCTGACCCACTGGAATTGTGAAATAATCTGTCTGTAAACAATTGTTGGAAAAATTACTTGTGTCATGCACAAAGTAGATGTCCTAACCGACTTGCCAAAACTATAGTTTGTTAACCCTCTCTGTATGGTGAAATGTATAGGTCGAGCTAAGATATCAGAGAGAAGTGGGAGGGCTTCCCCAAAGTCAACATCCTACTGAGGTAGGCAGGGAATAAAATTAACACCCGCCACCTGCCAATTGCGGGTCAATTTAGGTATTGGCGGTTAAGAATGTCTATTTCACCAACCACGTTGGCGGGTGTCTGCTGGCTGCTGGGTGGGGCGTTACACGTTCCATCATTCATTGGATTCCTTTCTATAATATCAATTCAATTTAAGGGGCTTCATTGGCAATGGGAAACATATGTTTACGTTGCCAAAGCAAGTGAAATAGATAATAAACAAATGTGAAATAAACTATAAAAAAAATGAACAGTAAACATTATATTTAAAAAGTTATAAAAGAATAAAGACATGTCATATTCTGTCTATATACAGTGTTGTAATGATGTGCAAATAGTTAAAGTACAAAATGGAAAATAAGTCAACATAAATATAGGTTGTATTTACAACGGTGTTTGTTCTTCACTGGTTTTCTGGCAACGGCACCATGCAGTGCACCCTGGACTAAAGAGGCAGACCAATAGGAGAAATGTGCTAGACCCTCCGTTAAATAGCAAGTTTCTCAGGTAGGAATATCACTAAAATATGATCAATGGCTCATTCGAGAGAAGATATCCTCCCGAGTTATGACATCGGCCAGTATTGAAATCTGACATGTATGATAGACGTTTACGCAATCTAAAAGTGGTATTCCGATTAACTTTCAGTGTAGCGAGAGCGACTTTATCGTGGCTCTACGTCATACCAGCCGGATTTCTGCCTTCTTGAACGCCGATAACTCAGATACACATGGAAACATGAAATGACCCAGGGAATCGATAGAACATCACTCGGAGATGCATAAAAACAATATAACATTCCAAATGGGTGAACCGTTCCTTTCTAAGGATATGGCTGCTTCCCAAATGGCGCCTTATTCCCTCCATAGTGCACTACTTTTTAGAGCGGTCCCCATAGGACTCTTGAAAGCAGAAGGGGAGTGTACGTGGGCTCATCTTAGCGCTAGTACCCTCTGTATGGTGACTGTAGCCTATAGGTCTAGCTAGGACAACGTGTTTACCTTATCGCTAGTACCCTCTGTATGGGGACTGTAGCCTATAGGTCTAGCTAGGACAACATGTTTACCTTATCGCTAGTACCCTCTGTATGGGGACTGTAGCCTATAGGTCTAGCTAGGACAACGTGTTTACCTTATCGCTAGTACCCTCTGTATGGGGACTGTAGCCTATAGGTCTAGCTAGGACAACATGTTTACCTTATCGCTAGTACCCTCTGTATGGGGACTGTAGCCTATAGGTCTAGCTAGGACAACATGTTTACCTTATCGCTAGTACCCTCTGTATGGTGACTGTAGCCTATAGGTCTAGCTAGGACAACATGTTTACCTTATCGCTATTACCCTCTGTAGGGTGACTGTAGCCTATAGGTCTAGCTAGGACAACATGTTTACCTTATCGCTAGTACCCTCTGTATGGGGACTGTAGCCTAGAGGTCTAGCTAGGACAACATGTTTACCTTATCGCTAGTACCCTCTGTAGGGTGACTGTAGCCTATAGGTCTAGCTAGGACAACATGTTTACCTTATCGCTAGTACCCTCTGTATGGGGACTGTAGCCTATAGGTCTAGCTAGGACAACATGTTTACCTTATCGCTAGTACCCTCTGTAGGGTGACTGTAGCCTATAGGTCTAGCTAGGACAACGTGTTTACCTTATCGCTAGTACCCTCTGTATGGGGACTGTAGCCTATAGGTCTAGCTAGGACAACATGTTTACCTTATCGCTAGTACCCTCTGTATGGGGACTGTAGCCTATAGGTCTAGCTAGGACAACATGTTTACCTTATCGCTAGTACCCTCTGTATGGTGACTGTAGCCTATAGGTCTAGCTAGGACAACGTGTTTACCTTATCGCTAGTACCCTCTGTAGGGTGACTGTAGCCTATAGGTCTAGCTAGGACAACATGTTTACCTTATCGCTAGTACCCTCTGTATGGTGACTGTAGCCTATAGGTCTAGCTAGGACAACATGTTTACCTTAGCGCTAGTACCCTCTGTATGGGGACTGTAGCCTATAGGTCTAGCTAGGACAACATGTTTACCTTATCGCTAGTACCCTCTGTATGGTGACTGTAGCCTATAGGTCTAGCTAGGACAACATGTTTACCTTATCGCTAGTACCCTCTGTATGGTGACTGTAGCCTATAGGTCTAGCTAGGACAACATGTTTACCTTATCGCTAGTACCCTCTGTATGGTGACTGTAGCCTATAGGTCTAGCTAGGACAACATGTTTAGCTTATCGCTAGTACCCTCTGTATGGGGACTGTAGCCTATAGGTCTAGCTAGGACAACATGTTTACCTTATCGCTAGTACCCTCTGTATGGTGACTGTAGCCTATAGGTCTAGCTAGGACAACATGTTTACCTTATCGCTAGTACCCTCTGTATGGTGACTGTAGCCTATAGGTCTAGCTAGGACAACATGTTTAGCTTATCGCTAGTACCCTCTGTATGGGGACTGTAGCCTATAGGTCTAGCTAGGACAACATGTTTACCTTATCGCTAGTACCCTCTGTATGGGGACTGTAGCCTATAGGTCTAGCTAGGACAACATGTTTACCTTATCGCTAGTACCCTCTGTATGGTGACTGTAGCCTATAGGTCTAGCTAGGACAACATGTTTAGCTTATCGCTAGTACCCTCTGTATGGGGACTGTAGCCTATAGGTCTAGCTAGGACAACATGTTTACCTTATCGCTAGTACCCTCTGTATGGGGACTGTAGCCTATAGGTCTAGCTAGGACAACATGTTTACCTTATCGCTAGTACCCTCTGTATGGGGACTGTAGCCTATAGGTCTAGCTAGGACAACATGTTTACCTTATCGCTAGTACCCTCTGTATGGTGACTGTAGCCTATAGGTCTAGCTAGGACAACATGTTTACCTTATCGCTAGTGCCCTCTGTATGGTGACTGTAGCCTATAGGTCTAGCTAGGACAACATGTTTACCTTATCGCTAGTACCCTCTGTATGGTGACTGTAGCCTATAGGTCTAGCTAGGACAACATGTTTACCTTATCGCTAGTACCCTCTGTATGGTGACTGTAGCCTATAGGTCTAGCTAGGACAACATGTTTACCTTATCGCTAGTACCCTCTGTATGGTGACTGTAGCCTATAGGTCTAGCTAGGACAACATGTTTACCTTATCGCTAGTACCCTCTGTATGGTGACTGTAGCCTATAGGTCTAGCTAGGACAACATGTTTACCTTATCGCTAGTACCCTCTGTATGGTGACTGTAGCCTATAGGTCTAGCTAGGACAACATGTTTACCTTATCGCTAGTACCCTCTGTATGGTGACTGTAGCCTATAGGTCTAGCTAGGACAACATGTTTACCTTATCGCTAGTACCCTCTGTATGGTGACTGTAGCCTATAGGTCTAGCTAGGACAACATGTTTAGCTTATCGCTAGTACCCTCTGTATGGGGACTGTAGCCTATAGGTCTAGCTAGGACAACATGTTTACCTTATCGCTAGTACCCTCTGTATGGGGACTGTAGCCTATAGGTCTAGCTAGGACAACATGTTTACCTTATCGCTAGTACCCTCTGTATGGGGACTGTAGCCTATAGGTCTAGCTAGGACAACATGTTTACCTTATCGCTAGTACCCTCTGTATGGTGACTGTAGCCTATAGGTCTAGCTAGGACAACATGTTTACCTTATCGCTAGTGCCCTCTGTATGGTGACTGTAGCCTATAGGTCTAGCTAGGACAACATGTTTACCTTATCGCTAGTACCCTCTGTATGGTGACTGTAGCCTATAGGTCTAGCTAGGACAACATGTTTACCTTATCGCTAGTACCCTCTGTATGGTGACTGTAGCCTATAGGTCTAGCTAGGACAACATGTTTACCTTATCGCTAGTACCCTCTGTATGGTGACTGTAGCCTATAGGTCTAGCTAGGACAACATGTTTACCTTATCGCTAGTACCCTCTGTATGGTGACTGTAGCCTATAGGTCTAGCTAGGACAACATGTTTACCTTATCGCTAGTACCCTCTGTATGGTGACTGTAGCCTATAGGTCTAGCTAGGACAACATGTTTACCTTATCGCTAGTACCCTCTGTATGGGGACTGTAGCCTATAGGTCTAGCTAGGACAACATGTTTACCTTATCGCTAGTGCCCTCTGTATGGTGACTGTAGCCTATAGGTCTAGCTAGGACAACATGTTTACCTTATCGCTAGTACCCTCTGTATGGTGACTGTAGCCTATAGGTCTAGCTAGGACAACATGTTTACCTTATCGCTAGTACCCTCTGTATGGTGACTGTAGCCTATAGGTCTAGCTAGGACAACATGTTTACCTTATCGCTAGTACCCTCTGTATGGTGACTGTAGCCTATAGGTCTAGCTAGGACAACATGTTTACCTTATCGCTAGTACCCTCTGTATGGTGACTGTAGCCTATAGGTCTAGCTAGGACAACATGTTTACCTTATCGCTAGTACCCTCTGTATGGTGACTGTAGCCTATAGGTCTAGCTAGGACAACATGTTTACCTTAGCGCTAGTACCCTCTGTATGGTGACTGTAGCCTATAGGTCTAGCTAGGACAACATGCTAGGTTCGGTACTATGACCTGGATGTACAATACAGATCCTGGATGAAATAGGCTGTAGTCAGTGTGTGACTTCCTTCTCTCCACCATTTCCTTCTCTCTCCATCCTCTACCTCTCTTACTCCTCCCTCTCTCATCCCCTCCTCTCTCTCCTCCTTTCTTTACCCCCTCCATCCTCTCTATTTGACCCCCCCCCCCCCTCTCAGAGATGCAGTAGAGAGGTTGTTCTCAGAGGTGGTGGGGAGGAGGAGAGCAGAGATCCAGGGGAACCCCAAGATCTCACAGAGCCTGCTGGCCTTTCAGAGGTACCATACTAACACACTCCGAGCTAGCTGGCCTTTCAGAGGTACCATACTAACACACTCCGAGCCAGCTGGCCTTTCAGAGGTACCATACTAACACACTCAGAGCCAGCTGGCCTTTCAGAGGTACCATACTAACACACTCAGAGCCAGCTGGCCTTTCAGAGGTACCATACTAACACACTCAGAGCCAGCTGGCCTTTCAGAGGTACCATACTAACACACTCAGAGCCAGCTGGCCTTTCAGAGGTACCATACTAACACACTCAGAGCCAGCTGGCCTTTCAGAGGTACCATACTAACACACTCAGAGCCTGCTGGCCTTTCAGAGGTACCATACTAACACACTCAGAGCCAGCTGGCCTTTCAGAGGTACCATACTAACACACTCAGAGCCAGCTGGCCTTTCAGAGGTACCATACTAACACACTCAGAGCCAGCTGGCCTTTCAGAGGTACCATACTAACACACTCAGAGCCAGCTGGCCTTTCAGAGGTACCATACTAACACACTCAGAGCCAGCTGGCCTTTCAGAGGTACCATACTAACACACTCAGAGCCAGCTGGCCTTTCAGAGGTACCATACAATGTACACTATATATACAAAAGTATGTGGACACCCCTTCAAATTAATGGATTTGGCTATTTCAGCCACACCCGTTGCTGACAGGTGTAAAAAATCGAGCACACCGCCTTGCAATCTCCATAGACAAACATTGGCAGTAGAATGACCTTACTGAAGAGCTCAGTGACTTTCAACGTGGCACCGTCATAGGATTTCACCTTTTCAGCCGCGAAGTGGTAGGCCACACAAGCTCACAGAACGGGACCGCCATGTGCTGAAATACGTAGAGTGTAAAAATCATCTGTCCTCGGTTGCAACACTCACTACCGAGTTCCAAACTGCCTCTGGAAGCAACGTCAGCACAATAACTGTTCGTCAGGAGCTTCATGAAATAGGTTTCCATTGCCGAGCAGCCGCACACAAGCCTAAGATCACCATGCGCAATGCCAAGCGTCGGCTGGAGTGGTGTAAAGCGTGCCGCCATTGGACTCTGGAGCAGTGGAAACGCATTCTGTGGAGTGATGAATCACGCTTCACCATCTGGCAGTCCAATGGACAAATCTGGGTTTGGCGGATGCCAGGAGAACACTACCTTACCCAATGCAAAGTGCCAATAATAAAGTTTGGTGGAGGAGGAATAATGGTCTGGGGCTGTTTTTCATGGTTCTGGCTTGGCCCCTTAGTTCCAGTGAAGGGATATCTAAATGCTACAGCGTACAATGACATTCTAGACGATTCTGTGCTTCCAACTTTGTGGCAACAGTTTGGGGAAGGCCCCTTCCTGTTTCAGCATGACAATGCCCCCGTGCACAAAGCGAGGCCCATACAGAAATGGTTTGTCGAGATCGGTGTGGAAGAACTTGACTGGCCTGCACAGAGCCCTGACCTCAACCCCAAGAACACCTCTGGGATGAATTGGAACGCTGACTTCGAGCCAGGCCTAATCGCCCAACATCGGTGCCCGACCTCACTAATGCTCTTGTGGCTGAATGGAAGCAAGTCCCCGCAGCAATGTTCCAACATCTAGTGGAAAGCCTTCCCAGAAGAGTGGAGGCTGTTATAGCAGCAAAGGGGGGGGACCAACTCCATATTAATGTCCATGATTTTGGAATGAGATGTTGGACGAGCAGGTGTCCACATACTTTTGATCATGCAGTGTAATATATAAGCCGATGTCAAATCAAGGGCATCCATATGGATCAAGTGTCTCAGAGGTAGGAGTGCAGATCTGGGATCACTTTTGGCTTTTAGATCACAATGAATACGATTTACATGGACGGGACCTGATCCTAGATCAGCACTCCTAGTCTGAGATGTATGTTGCTCGTACTTAGGGCCTTGTGTTTATCACAATCATGTGACCATAGCAAGATTTGATCCTGTATTTTAAGCCTCGTCCAGAAGTGAGATTTACTCGTGTGTGTGTCGTCCAGGTATGGTGTCTCACCTCCTCACCTGTCTGTGTCTAACCTGTCTGTAACCTGTCTGTCTGTCTGTAACCTGTCTGTCTGTCTGTAACCTGTCTGTAGGTATGGTGATCAGGCAGCCAGAGGAATCCCCAAGACCAGTCCTGGTAGAGGAGCAGGAGGGTTCTTCTCTGGAGTCCTCACTGCACTCACCTGTGTTGCGGTAAGAGAGAGAGAGAGAGAGGGAGAGAGGGTTTTATTTTAACTAGGAAAAGAGCCTTGAGGTTAGAAGCCTGTTTTTCGAGGGGGACCTGGGGAGAGGTCAACAGGAAGGAGTCGGTGAGGGGGACCTGGGGAGAGGTCAACAGGAAGGAGTCGGTGAGGGGGACCTGGGGAGAGGTCAACAGGAAGGAGTCGGTGAGGGGGACCTGGGGAGAGGTCGACAGGAAGGAGTCGGTGAGGGGGACCTGGGGAGAGGTCGACAGGAAGGAGTCGGTGAGGGGGACCTGGGGAGAGGTCAACAGGAAGGAGTCGGTGAGGGGGACCTGGGGAGAGGTCAACAGGAAGGAGTCGGTGAGGGGGACCTGGGGAGAGGTCAACAGGAAGGAGTCGGTGAGGGGGACCTGGGGAGAGGTCAACAGGAAGGGACCATTACAACTCTCTGTGTGTGTGGGACAGGAATGCTTGGAGTGTGTGTCAGCCTACTTTTCTCTACGTGTGGCAGAAAGGGTCAGCGTGTGTAGTGAGGGTGTGGGGGGGTAGTGGTGGGTTGGTGTGTGTTTAGTGTGTGTGTGTGTTGAAGGGTCACAGTTTGTGTGTGGTTTTGTCTATTTGTTCTGTCCATGTGGCAGTAAGAGGGCAACGTCTGTGTGTATCTTTCCGCGTGGCAGTGTGTCTGTCTGTCTGTGTTTTTATTTGAAAGACATTAGTCTGTCTGAGTGCTTCATGTTAATATGTGCCAAAGTAGTGTGAATGAAGTTCCTGTCTCACCTGTCTGTGTCCCACCTGTCTGTGTCCCACGTGTCTGTGTCCCACCTGTCTGTGTCCCACCTGTCTGTGTCCCACCTGTCTGTGTCTCACCTGTCTGTGTCCCACGTGTCTGTGTCCCACGTGTCTGTGTCCCACGTGTCTGTGTCCCACGTGTCTGTGTCTCACGTGTCTGTGTCTCACCTGTCTGTGTCCCACGTGTCTGTGTCCCACGTGTCTGTGTCCCACGTGTCTGTGTCCCACCGTATCTCTTCCTATTCTATGCCCGTCTCACCTCTCTCACACCTGTCTGTTACCTGTCTTACCTGGCTCTCTCCCCTACCTGTCCCAGGTGATGTTGCTGGTGTACCACTGGCCCAGTGGAGAGAACACTCATCTCTGCTCCTTCACATATACCGGTCTCTCCTACCTGTCTCTCCTCTCTCCTACCTGTCTCTCCTCTCTCCTACCTGTCTCTCCTCTCTCCTACCTGTCTCTCCTCTCTCCTAGCTGTATCTCCTCTCTCCTACCTGTCTCTCCTACCTGTCTCACCTCTCTCCTACCCGTCTCACCTTTCTCATACTGTCTCTCCTCTCTCCTACCTGTCTCTCCTCTCTCCTACCTGTCTCTCCTCTCTCCTACCTGTCTCTCCTCTCTCCTACCTGTCTCTCCTCTCTCCTAGCTGTATCTCCTCTCTCCTACCTGTCTCTCCTACCTGTCTCACCTCTCTCCTACCCGTCTCACCTTTCTCATACTGTCTCTCCTCTCTCCTACCTGTCTCACCTCTCTCCTACCCGTCTCACCTTTCTCATACTGTCTCTCCTCTCTCCTACCTGTCTCTCCTCTCTCCTACCTGTCTCTCTTCCCTCCTACCTGTCTCTCCTCCCTCCTACCTGTCTCTCCTCTCTCCTACCTGTCTCTCTTCCCTCCTACCTGTCTGTCCTCTCTCCTACCTGTCTGTCCTCTCTCCTACCTGTCTCTCCTCTCTCCTACCTGTCTCTCCTCTCTCCTACCTGTCTCTCCTCTCTCCTACCTGTCTCTCCTCTCTCCTACCTGTCTCTCTTCCCTCCTACCTGTCTGTCCTCTCTCCTACCTGTCTCTCTTCTCTCCTACCTGTCTCTCCTCCCTCCTACCTGTCTCTCCTCTCTCCTACCTGTCTCTCCTCTCTCCTACCTGTCTCTCTTCCCTCCTACCTGTCTCTCCTCCCTCCTACCTGTCTCTCCTCTCTCCTACCTGTCTCTCCTCTCTCCTACCTGTCTCTCCTCTCTCCTACCTGTCTCTCTTCCCTCCTACCCATCTCTCCTACCCGTCTCACCTTTCTCATACTGTCTACCTCTCTTATACCTGTCTCACCTCTCTTCTACCTGTGTGTCTCTCCTACCAGGTGATGTTGCTGGTGTACCACTGGTCCAGTGGAGACGGGGTCCATGACCTCTTGGTCAGTAAACCTGTGTCAAAATGGACACCGGAGGAAGTTCTGTTCTGGTTGGAACACCTGGGACCCTGGACCTCTCTCTACAAAGAACCCTTCCTACAGGAGAACGTCAACGGACGGTGAGGAACGCTTAACAGTTTGTGGTATGGTTATAGTACGGTTCTGTTCTGGTTGGAAGACCTGGGGCCCTGGACCTCTCCCCTCCCTCTGGGGCCCTGGACCTCTCCCCTCCCTCTGGGGCCCTGGACCTCTCCCCTCCCCCTGGGGCCCTGGACCTCTCCCCTCCCTCTGGGGCCCTGGACCTCTCCTCTCCCTCTGGGGCCCTGGACCTCTCCCCTCCCTCTGGGGCCCTGGACCTCTCCCCTCCCTCTGGGGCCCTGGACCTCTCCCCTCCCTCTGGGGCCCTGGACCTCTCCCCTCCCTCTGGGGCCCTGGACCTCTCCCCTCCCTCTGGGGCCCTGGACCTCTCCCCTCCCTCTGGGGCCCTGGACCTCTCCCCTCCCTCTGGGGCCCTGGACCTCTCCCCTCCCTCTGGGGCCCTGGACCTGGACCTGGGGCCCTGGACCTCTCCCCTCCCTCTGGGGCCCTGGACCTCTCCCCTCCCTCTGGGGCCCTGGACCTGGACCTGGACCTCTCCCCTCCCTCTGGGGCCCTGGACCTCTCCCCTCCCTCTGGGGCCCTGGACCTCTCCCCTCCCTCTGGGGCCCTGGACCTCTCCCCTCCCTCTGGGGCCCTGGACCTGGACCTGGACCTCTCCCCTCCCTCTGGGGCCCTGGACCTCTCCCCTCCCTCTGGGGCCATGGACCTCTCCCCTCCCTCTGGGGCCCTGGACCTCTCCCCTCCCTCTCTCTCTTGCGCGCTCTTTCTTTCTTTCATGGTCAGGATATTGTTGATGTTAGTTAGTGATGAGTTGACCTGAGCTCCCTATAACATAGAGAACTATGGTTATGTCATGGTTATTTAATGGTTGTATTATGGTTATGTTCTCTCTCTCAGGTTATTGTTGATGCTAGGTGATGAGGAGCTGACCAGAGCCCCCTATAACATAGACAACCAGGCCCACAGGAGAGCGGTGCTGGCTGAACTGGAGAGGATAAAAGAACTGGGGGTCAAACCACCTCAGAACCTCTGGGAGTACAAGGTAACAGAAACCATAAACACTATGTATTATATGAACTTATAAACTGGGTGGTTTGAGCCCTGAATGCTGATTGGCTGACAGCCGTGGTATACCACGGGTATGACGGATCATTTATTTTTACTGCTTTAATGTTGTTGGTTACCAGTTTATAATAGCAGTAAGGCACCTTGGGGGTTTGTGGTATATGGCCAATATCCCATGGCTAATTAATTTTTTTATTTTTTATTTCACCTTTATTTAACCAGGTAAACCAGTTGAGAACAAGTTCTCATTTACAACTGCGACCTGGCCAAGATAAAGCAAAGCAGTGCGATTAAAAACAACAACACAGAGTTACATATGGGGTAAACAAAACATAAAGTCAAAAATACAACAGAAAATATATATACAGTGTGTGCGAATGTAGTAAGTTATGGAGGTAAGGCAATAAATAGGCCATAGTGCAAAATAATTACAATTAGTATTAACACTGGAATGATAGATGTGCAAGAGATGATGTGCAAATAGAGATACTGGGGTGCAAATTAGCAAAATAAATAAAAATATGGGGATGAGGTAGTTGGATGGGCTAATTTCAGATGGGCTGTGTACAGGTGCAGTGATCGGTAAGGTGCTCTGACAACTGATGCTTCATGTTAGTGAGGGAGATAAGAGTCTCCAGCTTCAGAGATTTTTGCAGTTCGTTCCAGTCATTGGCAGCAGAGAACTGGAAGGAATGGCAGCCAAAGGAGGTGTTTGCTTTGGGGATGACCAGTGAGATATACAGGCTAAGGGCTGTATACTCTCCACGTTGTGTCGTGCGTAACAACAGCCCTTAGCCGTGGTGAATTGGCCATATACCACACCCCCTCGGGCCTTATTGCTTAATTATACCATGGCATTGTTGAATACTCTGGCTGGGCCACTCATGGACATTCAGAGACTTGTCCCGAAGCCACTCCTGCGTTGTCTTGGCTGAGTGCTTAGGGACGTTGTCCTGTTGGAAGGTGAACCTTCGCCCCAGTCTGAGGTCCTGAGCACTTTGGAGCAGGTTTCCATCAAGGATCTCTTTGTACTTTGCTCTGTTCATTTTTCCCTCAATCCTGACTAGTCTCCCAGTCCCCGCCGCTGAAAAACATCCCTACAGCATGATGCTGCCACCACCATGCTTCACCGTAGGGATGGTGCCAGGTTTCCTCCAGACGTTGACGCTTGGCATTCAGGCCAAAGAGTTCAATCTTGGTTTCATCAGACCAGAGAATCTTGTTTCTCATGGTCTGAGAGTCTTTAGGTACCTTTTGGCAAACTCCAAGCGGGCTGTCATGTGCCTTTTACTGAGGAGTGGCTTCCGTCTGGCCACTCTACCATAAAGGCCTGATTGGTGGAGTGCTGCAGAGATGGTTGTCCTTCTGGAAGTGTCTTGGTGGTTCCAAACTTCTTCCATTTAAGAATGATGGAGGCCACTGTGTTCTTGGGGACCTTCAATGCTGCAGACATGTTTTGGCACCCTTCCCCAGATCTGTGCCTCGACACAATCCTGTCTCTGAGCTCTACAGACAATTCCTTCGACCTTATGGCTTGGTTTTTGCTCTGACATGCACTGTCAACTGTGGGACCTTTTTATATAGACAGGTGTGCGCCTTTCCAAATCATGTCCAATCAATTGAATTTATCACAGGTAGACTCCCATCAAGTTGTAGAAACATCTCAAGGATGATCAATGGAAACAGGATGCACCTGAGCTCAATTTCGAGTCTCATAGCAAAGGGTCTGAATACTTATGTAAATAAGGTATTTCGGTTTGTTTTAAAAAAATACATTTGCAAAATATATTACCCTGTTTTTGCTTCCTCATTATGGGGTATTGTGTGTAGATTGATGAGGAAAAAAGTTAATTTAATCAATTTTATAATAAGGCTGTAATGTAACAAAATGTGGAAAAAGTCAAGGGGTCTGAATACTTTCCAAATGCACTGTATCATAGTTCATGCTGTTTTAATGCTAATGTGATGTACTGTAAATCCTATGCCATTATCAATAAGATATACTGTATTTCTGCTAACAGAAACACAGGTTGTATCCCGAATAGCACCCTATTCCCTATATAGTGCACTACTTTTTACTAGTACCACAGCGCTATATAGGGAATAGGGTGCTATTGAAGTGCACATAATAAATACTCTATATGCTCTGGTTGAAGTAAGCCTATGAAGATATATGCTGTGTGTATAATTTTGATGATAAGTCAATTAGGGTTTAATTATGGTTTCAACTATCTACCCCTCTCCTCTCTCCCTCTATCTACCCCTCTCCTCTCTCCCTCTATCTACCTCTCTCCCTCTCCTCTCTCCCTCTATCTACCCCTCTCCTCTCCTCTCTCCCTCTATCTACCCCTCTCCTCTCTCCCTCTCTCTACCCCTCTCCCTCTCTCTACCCCTCTCCTCTCTCCCTCTCTCTACCCCTCTCCCTCTCTCTACCCCTCTCCTCTCTCCCTCTCTCTACCCCTCTCCTCTCTCCCTCTCTCTACCCCTCTCCTCTCTCCCTCTCTCTACCCCTCTCCTCTCTCCCTCTCTCTAACCCTCTCCTCTCTCCCTCTATCCACCCCTCTCCTCTCTCCCTCTATCCACCCCTCTCCTCTCTCCCTCTATCTACCCCTCTCCTCTCTCCCTCTCTCCCCCTCTCCTCTCTACCCCTCTCCTCTCTCCCTCTATCCACCCCTCTCCTCTCTCCCTCTCTACCCCTCTCCTCTCTCCCTCTCTCTACCCCTCTCCTCTCTCCCTCTCTCCCCCTCTCTACCCCTCTCCTCTCTCCCTCTCTCTACCCCTCTCCTCTCTCCCTCTATCTACCCCTCTCCTCTCTCCCTCTCTCTACCCCTCTCCTCTCTCCCTCTCTCTACCCCTCTCCTCTCTCCCTCTCTCCCTCTCTCCCTCTCTCTACCCCTCTCCCTCTATCTACCCCTCTCCTCTCTCCCTCTCTCTAACCCTCTCCTCTCTCCCTCTATCCACCCCTCTCCTCTCTCCCTCTCTCTACCCCTCTCCTCTCTCCCTCTCTCTACCCCTCTCCTCTCTCCCTCTCTCCCCCTCTCCTCTCTCCCTCTCTCTACCCCTCTCCTCTCTCCCTCTCTCTACCCCTCTCCTCTCTCCCACCGGCTCTCCACCCCCCACCAGGCTGTGAATGCAGGTAAATCTCTGTTCCTTCTCTATGCTTTGAAGAGTTCTCCTCGCCTCACCATCCTCTACCTCTACCTCTTCGACTACTCCGAAACCTTCCTCCCCTTCCTACACACCTGCTGCCCCGCCCTCTCACACACCAGCGAGCCAATCGAGGACAGCCTCCCCCTCAACCACCAGGTACCATTGGACGGCTCAACTGTCATGTTGATTGTATTTATTTGGTAAATAAAGGTAGGAGGCTGCTCCAGCCATATACTATAACTAAACGTAGGCTACTGTACATGTTGTTGTCAGTATGGCTGGCCATACAGATGATATTGACCTTGACGATATTGGAGAGAACATAAGGACACATGTTCTTAAGTTCTCTCACCCCCTCCCTCCCCACCCCCCCCCCTCTCTCTACTCTCCAGGTGCACCCCACCTGGCGCCAGTGGACAGAGTTCCTAGTTAAGTACCTCCTCCTCCCGTACCAGCTGATCGCTGAGTTTGCCTGGGATTGGCTGTCGGTTCACTACTGGACGTCACGGTTCATCATCGTCAACGCCATGCTACTGTCTGTCCTGGAGGGCTGTGTCCTGTGGAGGTTCTATAACCGAGCTGAGATCAGGTACCGTGTGTGTTTCTCTCTGTTCCTCTCGCTATCTCTGTCTTTCCCTGTCACACCAACTTGCTCTCTCTTTCAATCTCCCTGTCCCTCTCTCACCCTTTACCTTGAATTATCCACCCCTCTTTCTCTCTCTCCACATCTCATCCCTCACTACCTCTCTCTCTCTCTCTCCACATCTCATCTCTCACTACCTCTCTCTCTCTCTCCACATCTCATCCCTCACTACCTCTCTCTCTCTCTCTCTCTCTCTCTCTCTCTCTCTCTCTCTCTCTATCTCTCTCCACATCCCATCCCTCACTACCTCTCTCTCTCTCCACATCTCATCCCTCACTACCTCTCTCTCTCCACATCTCATCTCTCACTACCTCTCTCTCTCTCCACATCTCATCCCTCACTACCTCTCTCTCTCTCTCCACATCTCATCCCTCACTACCTCTCTCTCTCTCTCTCCACATCTCATCCCTCACTACCTCGCTCTCTCTTTCTCTCCACATCTCATCCCTCACTACCTCGCTCTCTCTTTCTCTCCACATCTCATCCCTCACTACCTCTCTCTCTCTCTCTCCACATCTCATCCCTCACTACCTCTCTCTCTCCACATCTCATCTCTCACTACCTCTCTCTCTCTCCACATCTCATCCCTCACTACCTCTCTCTCTCTCTCCACATCTCATCCCTCACTACCTCTCTCTCTCTCTCTCCACATCTCATCCCTCACTACCTCGCTCTCTCTTTCTCTCCACATCTCATCCCTCACTACCTCGCTCTCTCTTTCTCTCCACATCTCATCCCTCACTACCTCTCTCTCTCTCTCTCCACATCTCATCCCTCACTACCTCTCTCTCTCTCCACATCTCATCCCTCACTACCTCTCTCTCTCCACATCTCATCTCTCACTACCTCTCTCTCTCTCCACATCTCATCCCTCACTACCTCTCTCTCTCTCTCCACATCTCATCCCTCACTACCTCTCTCTCTCTCTCTCCACATCTCATCCCTCACTACCTCGCTCTCTCTTTCTCTCCACATCTCATCCCTCACTACCTCGCTCTCTCTTTCTCTCCACATCTCATCCCTCACTACCTCTCTCTCTCTCTCTCCACATCTCATCCCTCACTACCTCTCTCTCTCTCTCCACATCTCATCCCTCACTACCCCTCTCTCTCTCCACATCTCATCCCTCACTACCTCTCTCTCTCTCTCTCTCTCTCTCTCTCTCTCTCCACATCTCATCCCGCACTACCTCTCTCTCTCTCTCTCTCTCCACATCTCATCCCTCACTACCTCTCTCTCTCTCTCCACATCTCATCCCTCACTACCTCTCTCTCTCTCTCCACATATCATCCCTCACAACCTCTCTCTCTCTCTCTCTCCACATCTCATCCCTCACTACCTCTCTCTCTCTCTCTCTCCACATCTCATCCCTCACTACCTCTCTCTCTCTCTCTCCACATCTCATCCCTCACTACCTCTCTCTCTCTCCACATCTCATCCCTCACTACCTCTCTCTCCACATCTCATCCCTCACTACCTCTCTCTCTCTCTCTCTCTCTCCACATCTCATCCCTCACTACCTCTCTCTCTCCACATCTCATCCCTCACTACCTCTCTCTCTCTCTCTACATCTCATCCCTCACTACCTCTCTCTCTCTCTCTCTCTCTCTCTCCACATCTCATCCCTCACTACCTCTCTCTCTCTCTCTCTCTCTCCACATCTCATCCCTCACTACCTCTCTCTCTCTCTCCATATCTCATCCCTCACTACCTCTCTCTCTCTCTCTCTCTCTCCACATCTCATCCCTCACTACCTCTCTCTCTATCTCCACATCTCATCCCTCACTACCTCTCTCTCTCTCTCTCCACATCTCATCCCTCACTACCTCTCTCTCTCTCTCCATATCTCATCCCTCACTACCTCTCTCTCTCTCTCCACATCTCATCCCTCACTACCTCTCTCTCTCTCTCTCTCCACATCTCATCCCTCACTACCTCTCTCTCTCTCTCCACATCTCATCCCTCACTACCTCTCTCTCTCTCTCCACATCTCATCCCTCACTACCTCTCTCTCTCTCTCCACATCTCATCTCTCACTACCTCTCTCTCTCTCTCTCTCTCTCTCTCCACATCTCATCCCATTGTTGTTTTAATTGTTTGACACAAAGTCTTCTCTCCCCTCCAGGAGTCTCCATAAGAAGATGTGGGGTCACTTCTGGAGGATGTCTTCCCAGGGTTTTGCCTTTGCCCTGTTCTGGCCGGTGATCCCCCAGTTTGTGTGTAACTGTCTGTTCTACTGGGCTCTCTACTTCAACCCCATCATCAACATTGACCTGGTGGTGCAGCAGCTAATGCATCCTGACACACAAGGGCCCTGATCAGACCGAGGGGATGCTGTTCCCTTCGTGGCGCACTACTTTTGAACAGTGCCCCCCTATATGGGTAGAGCCATGAGTGAGGAGGTACTGTTAAAACACAGGACGTGTCTTAAACAGCACCCTATTCCCTATATAGTGCCCTACCTACAGGGCTCTGGTCAGAAAGTAGTGCACTATGTAGTGAATATTTGGTGCTATTTAGTGCACTACTTTTGACCAGGGTCCGTAGGGAGCGCCGTAGGGCTTCTGGTCCAAAGTGGTGCACTATACAGGGAGTGGGTTGCCATTGGCGACGCAGACCAAGTTCTATATAATATTGGATGGTTTCTCCTAATGTCTTAATTACATGATAGATATATATATATATATATATATATATATCTATATCTATCTATCTATCTATCTATCTATCTATCTATCTATCTATCTATCTATCTATCTATCTATCTATCTATCTATCTATCTATCTATCTATCTATCTATCTATCTATCTATCTATCTATCTATCTATCTATCTATCTATCTATCTATCTATCTATCTATCTATCTATCTATCTATCTATCTATCTATCTATCTATCTATCTATCTATCTATCTATCTATCTATCTATCTATCTATCTATCTATCTATCTATCTATCTATCTATCTATCTATCTATCTATCTATCTATCTATCTATCTATATATGATGGTTTCTCTCTGATGGTAATTCATATTGAAGGAAAGAGGTGGTGTGTTTGTCTGTTATGGTGGTCAGTGGTAATAACTGTAGGGAGAGGATTGATATGATTCTGTTATGGTGGTCAGTGCTAATAACTGTAGGGAGAGGATTGATATGATTCTGTGATGGTGGTCAGAGGTAATAACTGTAGGAAGAGGATTGATATGATTCTGTTATGGTGGTCAGTGGTAATAACTGTAGGAAGAGGATTGATATGATTCTGTTATGGTGGTCAGTGCTAATAACTATAGGGAGAGGATTGATATGATTCTTGTTAATAATTTAAGGAGCCCATATTCCAGGGCTCTCCAACCCTGTTCCTGGAGAGCTACCCTCCTATAGGTTTTCACTCCAACCCTCCTGTAGGTTTTCACTCCAACCCCAGTTGCAACTAACCTGATTCATCTTATCGACCAGGTAATTACTAGAATCAGGTGAGCTAGATTAGGGTTGGTGTCAACCTACAGGATGGTAGCTCTCCAGGAACAGGGTTGGAGAGCCCTGCGCTATTCACACAGCGTGTGATCTAGGATCAGATCCCCTCCCCGTCCATATCATCTTATTCATTATGATCTAAATGATCTAGAATCGTATTGATTGATATCAAAACTGATCCTAGATCAGAACCTGGCAACTTCATTCTGTTTCCATGGTGTTTTGGAGCTTGCTCAGCTTGTCTCGTTGGAAGGGAACACATATAATGCCTTATTCTTTACAAGGACTTAAAATCTAGCAATATGTTAAGTGTTTTTGTTTTTTTCTTCTTTAAAAATAGTTACGCTCTTGAGTTTCAGATGGTAATAGTAAATAATAAAAATGTATACTTCCTGCATTCAGAATGAGTTTAAACATGGCGATATCCAACTGTTGTAAATTTTCAATTTAAAGGAAATCACGTGTTCAAGTGTTCGTCCCAAATTGCACCCTCTTCCCTATGTAGTGCACTACTTTTGACCATAGCCCAATAGGTTGAGCCATAGGGATCTGGTCCAAAGTAGTGCACTGTATAGGGAGTAGGGTGCCATTTGGGACGAACCCTCGGACAGGTGAGACTGTTTAAAATAAAAGGGCTGTAGCTTCATTGGTCCCTCTCATGTAACCAACGGCCTGAAGGATGTTTTATGTTTGTATGTGACAAATGTTAAAATGTTGTTTTACATTTTCAATTTGTTTAATTGTTCATGAAGAGATTCATTATTCTTTGCGGTATTCAGTCCCACCGGTCCTGCGGTTGGTTGTAGCTAATTGCGTAGATTTAATTATTAAATATCTGTATTTTTTTAAATTCTGATTTCTATTTTCACTCAAGATAAATTTCACCACTTTTCGACATCATATCATCATCTACAGGTGCTGTGCAGCCCAAATGGTACCCTATTTCCTATTTAGTCCACTACTTTTGACCAGGACCCATAAGTAGTGCCCTATTTAGGGGATGACATTGGGGACACAGACTGGATACTGGAGGTGAAGAATGAGGTATAAAAGTGGTGGAATGTCCCTTTAATTAAACTGCTAGTACTGCTTCAGGTGCACTGTGATTCCCTCTGATGCGTTACCTGGGTTACGGTGCACTGTGATTCCCTCTGATGCGTTACCTGGGTTACGGTGCACTGTGATTCCCTCTGATGCGTTACCTGGGTTACGGTGCACTGTGATTCCCTCTGATGCGTTACCTGGGTTACGGTGCACTGTGATTCCCTCGGGTGCGTTACCTGGGTTACGGTGCACTGTGATTCCCTCTGATGCGTTACCTGGGTTCTTCTGGTTTCTCCCAAAAATATAGACTTAGCAAAGAAACAAATGAATAAATTACAATTTTTTAAAGAATGTGACCAAACTTATTGTGTTTGTTAAAAATATTTTTTGTATAGATGAAATGAGAAAATGTATTTTCCTTGTAGGCCTACAGATGAAATGAGAAAATGTATTTTCCTTGTAGGCCTACAGATGAAATCATAAGATGTATGTGATGGCGATATTAGAATATGACCTTACTGTTTTTTTTTGTACATTGAAAATGACAGTCTACAACCTGTTTATAGAACTGCTGTTTGAATCCTCAGTCATGGACTTAATGGTACACCACATCAGGTCTATCATGGTGATCTAAGCACACTGTTAATAAGATCCATGAATCAGATGGGCAGTGTGTAAAGTCAAGTACTGTAGGGCTTTAATACACACACACCACTACCCAGGATAAACCAGAGAAAACACTAGTCTCTCTCTCTCACACACACACACACACTACTGTGTAACAGCATCAGTGATAAGTACAGGTGGGGTGTCCGTATCCACACAAGAAGTCAGGCCAGACAGAGTATTTGTGGATGAAGGGAGCTCTCCTCAGACACCTGGCCGCCTCCCGGTCACACCTGCACAGAATCTTGTCACACCTGTCCTGGAGAGACTCTAGAACCACCGGACAGAACACACAGGGTGGAATTCAGAACTCTTAGAATGCAATAGGACTAAATAGAATACAATAGAACTGTATTTTTCACATTATCGATGGAAAATTGCCCCTTGGCTTCAGACCTAGAAATATAGCTTGTATCCATGGTTGTCACTAGTTACCACAGCCACAAAGTCAAAATTGGCTAAATCGTAAAAATTCATGAAAACAAAAATGTGCTTTTTGCTCTTCATTTAAGGTTAGGGTTAGGCATAATGATGAACCACTAACCCAGAGAGTGCTTAGAGTACAGAAATACAGTGTTGCATTATGGGATGGGTAGTTCATACCGCAGTCGGCCATCTTGTTCTCACAGGTCCACTGGTACTTGTCTGTCTTGGTCTGACAACCCAGATCCTCAGCCTTCCCATAGCAACAGTCATGCTTGTGACAGCACCTTGTGGACAGAAAATAACACAATCATGTTGATTCTGTGAGTTATTCCATTACAATGTATAAAGCACTTTGAGTAATTGGAGAAGTAATGTCAATCCAGTCTGCTATACAATCCATTATGTGAGGAAAATGCTTTGGGTTGTGTTCTCTTCAGCCTCTGACTATGTAGTAGCTCATCAACAAGCCAGAATTCAGTCCATATTATTCCAAGCTCAAAATGTAGGGTCTGAGAAACTAGCTGTTGTCCATGGGTTAGGAGACAGCAGGGCCAGCTCTAGCCTTTTTGGGGCCCTAAACGAGATTCAGCTTCAACCAGCTGAAAATACAATATGTTTGGTTATTGAAAATATATTTCACAGCAGGTTAGATGATACAATGATTCTCTAAACTTGCTTGTTTTGTCACAAACTATTACAATTTTCGCAACCAGAAAATGGTTGAGCGATTTCTACATATTGCACCTTCAATGATATCTGTGAGAGTGACTAACAAAATCAATGTGGGCCCACTGGAGATCAGGCCTCCTGGGCACGTGCCCTGCATGCCCGTTCGGTATTTGGCCATGACTACTACAAGCTTAGATAACTGGCTAGACTCATTTACCAATCTAAACATGGTTAGCTGACATGGCTAATTGAGTGACTGTCAGTGACTGACAAAACAAGAGACAAACTGCTGATGCACCACCAAATTTCGACACCTTGTGTATTCTACTATTCTGACTCTCAACAGTAAGTTGAGAACCTGACTGTTCCTAATATATATATATATATATATATATATATATATATATATATATATATATATATATATATAGATTTTTTGGGTCAGGCCCCCTAGCAGCCGGCAGCAGTAAGCGACCGCTTATGCATGGAACCGGCCCTGGCAGACAGACACCCCATTACAGCACCAAATGACTGTTTGTAGATGTTTATGGTCTGTGGATGGGATTTAGAAATCAGAGTTGGTGCCAGCCAGGGTTTGGGCTGTAATTACCCAGCTGTAATTCCACCAGGGCTAAGTGCTGAGCCCTAGTAGACTTTTGACTAGGGCCCACCAGTCCTGCCTTGTCCCGCAGTAGCTGTGTGTGTGTGTGTGTGTGTGTGTGATGGTACTCACCAGTCCAGCCTTGTCCCGCAGTAGCTGTGTGTGTGTGTGTGTGTGTGTGTGTGTGTGTGTGTGTGTGTGTGTGTGTGTGTGTGTGTGTGTGTGTGTGTGTGTGTGTGTGTGTGTGTGATGGTACTCACCAGTCAGCCTTGTCTCGGGGCCAGCCCTGGCCTCCCAGCCCGCAGTAACATCCATACATGATGTAAGCCACCGCCGACCTCCCAGTGCTGCATTTAATGACGCCCGCCAACTCCAACAAGCCCCGCTTTTCCCGCAGCCGCCATCGCTCTGGTAACGGGGAAGTGACGGTCGGTGTTGTCGCTAACTCCGTCCCTTCATAAGATCTGGTTATCCCGTCGATGACATGCTCTAAATGTAGATTGTAATAGGTATTGTTAAATAAACGGTTGATGCATTAACTATAACAGCTGTGAGTGTGTGTATACTCACAGAGAGACAAACCCACACAGACTACAGTGTACAACAAACTACATTGATGTACAGTTTGACGGCTTTGTTTTGGAGCCATTCTGTTATATTGCTGAGGGATTCTAACACGCGCACGCCAACTTTCCCCCAGTCTGTAGGCTGTCCTATTTAGACCAGACAACAAAGTCTGCTATACAATGCAGGAACACCACTGTGGGATACACCTATATGACATATACATATATAAAACTGTTTTGTGTCGAAAAGGATGAATATACATTTTTAGATTGAATATAGCCTTCACCCCATGGCCATATGTGCATCCATTCCAATTTACGCACAGCTTTTTCGCTCTTCAGAAAATAACCACGAAATCAAATTCGACATCAATGCTGCTGTTTTGATAAAATTGTGTAAAAATAATGTTCTGAAAGTGACCGAGAACAGAACACTTACCCGAGAGCAGCAGCAAAGCGATGTATAGCGCAGACATCTCCATGGATAAAAACGGTCTCGCATGCCACTTGCCTAGTAATGGTCTTCTATTCTAGAACGTGTCAGTATAGGACCGCGCGTCCCAAACTAGGGGTCGCGACCCCATGTGAGGTCGCCTGATATGAAAATGGGGTCACGGGAGAATTGACAAAATCCTCCCCCCAAAATATATACAGTACAAAAATATATATATATATATATATATATATATATATATATTAGAATATTGTCTTTGTATCTCAATCATTGTAATGTGGTTAACCTTAAAAATCGAAATGAATATTATTCAAATCTAAAAGAGCAAATTCAACCAGAGAGCGCCCTCAGATCACGGGAAAAGTCCAAAGGCCGCACTTAACCGTTGCACTTGAATCGTTCCCACAGTGAATGGCTAGGCCCGCTATGCTATGAAACCACACGCTATTGCAGAGATGTTGATTTTACCGTTTGCAATTGATATGGTGAAAACTATTTGTTGTGAGGCAGAGGCACATAAACTCACATCAATACCTTTGTCAGATAACACTGTTAAGCGAAGAATTTATGCTCTGACAACGAATCAAAAACTCCCCAGCGTATGCTCTCCAAATGGCCGTTAGCTGTGAGGGACTAGATGCCCATGCATTTACTTTTGTTCGCTATACATTTTTACATTTACATTTTAGTCATTTTAGCAGACGCTCTTATCCAGAGCGACTTACAGGAGCCTTGCTTAAGGGCACATCGACAGATTTTTCACCTAGTCGGCTCGGGGATTAGAACCAGCAACCTTTCGGTTACTGGCACAACGCTCTTACCCACTAAGCTACCTGCCGCCCAGGTGATGCTATTATCGAGGACATATTGTTCTGATTCACGATTCCCGAGCATGAATTGACGAAAAACAGTTTCCATATGGGATCGAATCGTGGGATTTTGCAAAGATGGTTCTCCATCTATGGTGGGACGGCACGTCAGGCCTCTGCACTCTAGTTATGAATGCGTCTCCCTCTGCCATATGGACGCATTGTATGATACATTGAGAGCAACCGGCTTCAAAAAGAGGTGAGCACAGAACTCGGAGATATACTGCAGCAGGTAACTACGATTGTAAACTATGTACATCAAACCACATCCAATACCCTGCCCTCTCCCTCTGAGCATTAATGACGCGTTCAAAACAACTGAGAACTCGGAAAGAAATGAGCTTCAACTGGGAAAAATCGTTTTGAACAGTCATCCAACTCGGAATTCCAACTCGGGGACTCAAGCATCTTTCTAGAGCTCAGAGCTCTGACTTTTCGACCTGAAGATCACTGACGTTCCCAGTTGTCTTGAAAGCACCATACAACTAATGGGAGGCTACCCTTTGCCAGCTCATATTTTACATTTACATTTTAGTCATTTAGCAGATGGTCTTATCCAGAGCGACTTACAATTAGTGAGTGCATACATTATTATTATTATTATTGTTATTATTATTATATATATATATATATATATATATATATAAAAATAAAAATCATACTGGCCCCCTTGGGAAACGAACTCACAACCCTGGCGTTGCAAACACCATGCTCTACCAACTGAGCTACATCCCTGCCGGCCATTCCCTCCCCTACCTACCCTGCACAACGCTGGGCCAATTGTGCGCCGCCCCATATGTGGGAACTCCTTCAAGACATGATTCCATATGTGTTATTTCATAGTTTTGATGTCTTCACTATTATTCTACAATGCAGAAAATAATACAAATAAAGAAAAACCCTTGAATGAGTAGGTGTGTCCAAACTTTTGACTGGTAAATAAATATGCCATTTAGCAGACGCTCTTATCCAAAGCGACTTACAGTCATGTGTGCATACATTTTTACGTATGCGTTGTCCCGGGGATCGAACCCACTATCCTGGCGTTACAAGCGCCGTGCCCTACCAATTGAGCTACAGAGGACCGCTATATGTACGTACGTATATTATACAGAACAGTATATGGCTCTGGTTTCAACATGCAGCACACATAGAAATGGAATTCAAATTATATGGCTGCCCATGGGGTCCATGTTTTCTGGACTTCGATGAAGGGGATGTTGGGTGTGGTTACACAGCAGGGTCCTATAGCGTCATATATGTGTGACGCTGGATTCGGTGCTCTCCTCTGCATTAAAACAAAAATATCGATCCATGTTGGACGCGACATGCATCAAGCACACCCATCTCATTAGTGGTGGTGAGATAGACATTATGTCAGACTCATTTGCAATTGGCTGTCACAGCCCCATCATTACGAGTATATGTTGGTGAGTTGAGAAGGCGATCAGAAATATTGTTAATGTTTTTCTATTGACTGCAAAGTTCTCTATAGCCCCAAATAAAAAAGTAAACATTGGCTCTTAATTAAAAAATATATATAATATGGTTGGGGCCGCGATAATTTTCAGATATCAAAATGGGGTCGTGGGCCAAACAGGTTTGGGACCCCTGCGGCATAGTCGATAAAAAAAATTGGTTGCTCATGGAAGCTGATCCCGCCCCCTCCCCTGTTGCCGCCCTGTTTAAGGTTAGAATGAATGAGAGGTTGGGTAATTAGATTTTAGGACAGGGGTTGAGGGCAGCATCCACCCAGGAGGCGATAACTGTGATTGGATACACCTTTCTTGGTCATGGACACATTGGCCGTGTTTGACTGCATCAAAACCATTATGTATCATGGGTAAATTGTGACCAACTGACTGATCTACAACTAATATTGAGTAGTTATTTATGATCAGTGGCGACCTGTCATTCAGTGCAAGTGGGGCAGAGCCCCACCTGTTTTGAGCCCCACCTGTTTTGCACATTTTAAAAAAATAAAATCTATATATTTTTGTTGTTTTTGTTTTGTTGTTGCCTGTTTAGCATATTATTTTGGCATTAATATGTGTCACATATCAGTTTGCAAACAACGTAAAAATAAAAATAATCATTAAGTTAATAAAGCCGCATACAAACATGGCCTCTTTTTTGCTTTCTTGAGTAAGGCAGCTCCAAAATGCAGGTGTTTCAGCCTAGCTCAGTGCTTTCTGTGGTGGTGGGGCAGCCAGTGGAAAATACAGAGCGTAGGGGTTGGTAATGTTCTCTAGTAGTGCCGTGATGGCTCAGTGTTCTGTCACTTATGGGGATACTACGTCACCGCAAAATCTACGGGGAGAGCTGAAAATTCAAGCCCCTTGGGTGCTGCCATAGATTTACATTAGAAGTGCCCATCGAAGAAGGCTCAAGGTCATTGCCACAGATAAAATGACATCAAATCACGTTATATCTACCGTAACTTTGATTGGACTGATCATGTCCATATCATACTTTCAAAAATCTTAGCTAGAAAGCTAGAAAGCAGTCATCATCATGAATCAAGTCAACAATCTACTGGCAAATCCTTTTCAACCCTTGTCATATGAAGAGATATCATAGATAAAACGTATCGGTGCTCATCAGCCGTTGGACATAAACATTACACAACAAGTTGGAAATCGCAAATTCAACAATGAGTGGTTTGGAAGGAATCAGTGGCTAACTGCAAGCTTTGCAAAGCAATCACTAGCCTGCTATTCAGTGGAGTGGCTGTGTGGTCCAAGTCTGGGTTTAAGGGTCTCGTTTCCAAGGATAAACATTCACTCGCAACACACCAGGGGCCAGAAAAGGTTGAATAAATTGGCCGTGCTGTCAATCCAGCATGACTTCTGCCACGTTCAAAACAACTGGAAACTCGGAACTCGGGAAATCTCAGACTTCAGTGAGTTCAAGACAAATACATTTTGAACGGTCATCCAACTCGGGAATTCCAAGTCGGGAACTCAGGCCTCTTTCTAGACCTCCGACCTGAAGTTCACTGATGTCATCATGATTCGACCTTGTTTTTTTCCTAGTTCCCAGTTGTCTTGAAAGCACCATAAATCCAGAGAATGCCGACTTCGATGACAAAGTTTGTCCACAAGAAGGACCGCTGCGCCACCTTCCTGTTCAAGTGAGCACAGCACAACAAGGGGAGTCCAAAAATGTATTGTATGCTGCTGCATAAATGATGTAATATGCCAGGGAGATATGTATACTGTAGCTAAGCAAGTAATACTAAGTGTATGTTGTGTAGTAAGCTGTTAGTAGCCCATGTGCCTCACCCTATAAATTTGACCCCCTTCCCCCTCATAACTTAGCCTACTGTTCTGACACCCTCCCTACACCTCTGATGAATATAATAGGAAACCTGTTTGATCACCATACACTATAAAAAGTAAAGGCTCCTGGAGGATCCTTTAGGGGTTCTTCAAATTGAAACTGTGGGGGAACCCCTAGAAGTTATTCGAAAAACCCTTTAAAGGGGTTCTTCAAATAACCCCTTTTAATGGATCCTCAAATAACCTTTTAAAAACCCTTTTGGGGTTAATTTTTGAACTACCCCCCCTCCCGAATTATAATTATTAATTAATAATATGAATAATAATATGCACAACAATAACACAATATTTTAGTTGTCAGTGTTTATTAGGATTTTAGTGGCAAAGCAGAATAAAAAAAATCTAAATATGAGGTAAACTCCCAGCAGAGCCCCAAGTCCAATGTGTATTTCCTCTGGCATGTTGATGTTAATGTATTGATGTTCTCCGTATCCATAGCCATAATGATTTTGCATTGCTAAAATTGCCACTGTTTATGATGCAAGATGATTTGTATTAATCAGTCTCGCCTTAAAAGTCGGCTGTAATGTCGAACGCTCTCATCATATTATCTACGGATGTGGCTGAGAAAGCATTGCGGTGGAGAACTACCCCGACCTAGCGGTCTTTGACCGTAATACAACAGATATGACAGCTCCAGTTTAGCAGTTTGAGAGACAATCTGACAATAACGCAACAATTCATAACACGAAACCTTAAAAAACAAACCCCTTACCTTTACGACACAATACGTATCCGTGTAGAACTATAAGCAATGGAGTAAATTCATACTTTAAGACACTTTTTTTTCTGATCGCTTATTCGACAAACGACTACTACAATAAAGTCGAAAGATTCTACTTTTCAGATTTTACCGATTACTCCCAGACGCTCCCTTGACGTAAAGTTGCGTCATTGCGGAAGTAGCTAAGACTACGTGGGGAAGGAAGGTTGGCTTGTTCGCATTCGAACTAAACTCTTCCTAAAACACGATAAATGTGCAACCTACGGAACCTACAATAACCCTACCGAGCCTCGCCACGTCTTCATATAACCTCCACGCCCGCTAGCTTAATGGCTTTGTACAACCGGGGCGTGTAGATCCGATGGGAGGGCTACCCGGGTAGTTTCCTGTAATGCTTCGCTGGCTACGGCAGTCTCTTCGGCAGGTGTCTAGTCTGATGGCCCGGAGACCAGGGCTTGTCTGCGGGGCGATACTGCTGAGCGTCCTGCTACTACTGGCCGTTACATTTACCTGCAGGTAGGTAACAGAATATGAGGTCTGATGGTAGTTATCTGTGGTTTTCAGTGAGAAACTCCCAGGCGTTTCACAGTTTTGTTGCAGCCCTGTACTAGCTCAGCTGATTCACAAGGGCTTGATGATTCGTTGACAAGTTGAATCAGGTGAGCTAGCGCTGGAATATATCAAATACATGGAACAACTGGGGGTCCCCGAGAGGTAAACCCCCCTTATCTAGCTATCTGTCTAGCTAACTGCTGGTTAACGTTACAACTTCAGCCTTTGTTAGGATAGCTAAAGTTATGGTTAGCCAGCTGATCCGACCCGCTTGATTACAACTGCACTAGGGTCGAAAAGCATTCCTGTGTAGATTAAGACACTGCAGAGCTGGTGCGAGATTTGGCTTTGAAAACGTACCTCAATCCAGGGATGAGAAATGCATTGTACTCCTAATTGTCCCATTATCCCAACTGTTACACCGAGAAGATTGAACGACGGCTAGTTTTTTTTTAGCAGTAGTTCAACCTTCTCGGTGTAACAGTTGGGATAATGGGACAATTCAGAGTACAAAGCATTTCTCATCCCTGGATTGAGGTACGTTTACCGAGCCATATCTCTCGCCGGCGTGTCTTCATCTACACATGAATGCTGTCTGACCCTAGTGCAGCTGTAAACAAGGGGTCGGATCTGCTGGCTAACTTTTTATAGGTAGAGAACAGTCTGGGCTAGCCCACCTGCAGTGGGAATGCTGTCTGACCCTAGTGCAGCTGTAAACAAGGGGTCGGATCTGCTGGCTAACTGTATAGGTAGAGAACAGTCTGGGCTAGCCCACCTGCAGTGGGAATGCTGTCTGACCCTAGTGCAGCTGTAAACAAGGGGTCGGATCTGCTGGCTAACTGTATAGGTAGAGAACAGTCTGGGCTAGCCCACCTGCAGTGGGAATGCTGTCTGACCCTAGTGCAGCTGTAAACAAGGGGTCGGATCTGCTGGCTAACTTTTTATAGGTAGAGAACAGTCTGGGCTAGCCCACCTGCAGTGGGCTTAATGTGAAATCCCCTGCTCATTGGTTGGATATCTAACTTAAGCCTTTGTTTGGGTAGCTAGTAGTGTAGTAGCAGGAACAGTGAAGTGATCAGTGTGCGTTCTAATCTAGCCGGCTGTTTAGGGTCTGTTTTCTATAAAGCATTGCAGTGCAGCTTGCTAGATCACTACGTTTGTCTACTTTCTGTTCATAAACACTGGACCCACAGCCTACAGTGGGAGGCTATCATTGTTGTGTTGTGTTTGTCCATGTCGCCAGTCGCAGCTGGTAGAGAGAGGGAGTCTGTCTCATGTCCTACTGCTTGTCATCAGAGACTGACTGTCTGACGTGTCCTCCTGTAATACTAGCAGCTGGTAGAGAGAGGGAGTCTGTCTCATGTCCTACTGCTTGTCATCAGAGACTGACTGTCTGACGTGTCCTCCTGTAATACTAGCAGCTGGTAGAGAGAGGGAGTCTGTCTCATGTCCTACTGCTTGTCATCAGAGACTGACTGTCTGACGTGTCCTCCTGTATTACTAGCAGCTGGTAGAGAGAGGGAGTCTGTCTCATGTCCTACTGCTTGTCATCAGAGACAGACTGTCTGACGTGTCCTCCTGTAATACTAGCAGCTGGTAGAGAGAGGGAGTCTGTCTCATGTCCTACTGCTTGTCATCAGAGACTGACTGTCTGACGTGTCCTCCTGTAATACTAGCAGCTGGTAGAGAGAGGGAGTCTGTCTCATGTCCTACTGCTTGTCATCAGAGACTGACTGTCTGACGTGTCCTCCTGTAATACTAGCAGCTGGTAGAGAGAGGGAGTCTGTCTCATGTCCTACTGCTTGTCATCAGAGACTGACTGTCTGACGTGTCCTCCTGTAATACTAGCAGCTGGTAGAGAGAGGGAGTCTGTCTCATGTCCTACTGCTTGTCATCAGAGACTGACTGTCTGACGTGTCCTCCTGTATTACTAGCAGCGGGCAGAGAGAGGGAGTCTGTCTCATGTCCTACTGCTTGTCATCAGAGACTGACTGTCTGACGTGTCCTCCTGTATTACTAGCAGCGGGCAGAGAGAGGGAGTCTGTCTCATGTCCTACTGCTGGTCATCAGAGACTGACTGTCTGACGTGTCCTCCTGTAATACTAGCAGCTGGTAGAGAGAGGGAGTCTGTCTCATGTCCTACTGCTGGTCATCAGAGACTGACTGTCTGACGTGTCCTCCTGTAATACTAGCAGCTGGTAGAGAGAGGGAGTCTGTCTCATGTCCTACTGCTGGTCATCAGAGACTGACTGTCTGACGTGTCCTCCTGTATTGCTAGCAGCTGGTAGAGAGAGGGAGTCTGTCTCATGGCTGTTAGATACACTTGTGATTGAAGGAGATTGAAATGTTCATTTAGACTGAACGGTTATCGAATCAAATGGAATTGTATTTGTCACATACGCGTTGTTGTGGGTGTGGCGAAATGCTTGGGCTTCTAGCTCCGACAGTGCAGAAATATCTAACAAGTAATATCTAACAATTTCACAACATATACCCAATACACACAAATCTAAGTAAGGAATGGATTGAAGAATATATAAATATATGGACGAGCAATGACAGAGCGGCATGGACTAAGATACAGTAGAATATTATAGAATAGAATGCAGTATATACATATGAGGTGAGTAATGCAAGATATATAAACGTTATTAAAGTGACTAGTGTTCCATGTCTTAAAGTGGCCAGTGATGGAGGGACTGACATGTTAGAATGAGGAAAGCCTAGAGAGGACTCGATGTATGTTGTTACACTCAACTTATTTAAAGAGAAATTAGAAGCAAGTTGCGGACAAATCCTTCCTCTCTCTCTCCCTAGTGTGTTACTCTCTCTCTCTCTCTCTTCCATCCCTCTCTCCCTCCTAGCCGGGCTAAGAATGTGGTTGCGTCGGCGCGTCCCCCGGTGAGGTTCTTCTCTGCCGAGGCCCCCGTGGTGGACCTGTACCTGGGTCAGCTGGAGCAGGTAGAGAGACTGAGGGGCGTGGCCGAGGTGTCTGTCATCTTCTTCTACGCTCCCTGGTGTGCTCACTCCATCGCCGCTCGCCACGAGGTCCAGGAGGTCGCCCGGAGGCTTGCCAAACAGGTACACACACACACACACAGCAGGTACACACACACGCACACACACACAGCAGGTACACACACACACGCACACACAGCAGGAATACACGCTCACCCTCCATCGCCGCTCGCCACGAGGTCCAGGAGGTCGCCCGGAGGCTTGCCGAACAGGTACACACACACACACAGCAGGTACACACACACACACACACAGCAGGAACACACGCTCACCCTCCATTGCCGCTCGCCAAGAGGTTGCCCGGAGGCTTGCCAAACGGGTACACACACACCCTCCATTGCCGCTCGCCAAGAGGTTGCCCGGAGGCTGGCCAGACAGGCAGGGAGCGGCACACTGTGGACTGGCCTATAGTGCTGAGGGATGGCTCAGAGTAGTACACTTCAGAACAGGGGTGTATTCATTAGTCACAGACCGTTGCAAAACGTTTCGCCTGTTGAAAAACCTTTCTACTGTATGGTGCTTTATAGTCTGGGTGCCAGTCAGTATGGTGATGTATAGTCTGGGTGCCAGTCTGTATGGTGATGTATAGTCTGGGTGCCAGTCTGTATGGTGATGTATAGTCTGGGTGCCAGTCAGTATGGTGCTGTATAGTCTGGGTGCCAGTCAGTATGGTGATGTATAGTCTGGGTGCCAGTCTGTATGGTGATGTATAGTCTGGGTGCCAGTCTGTATGGTGATGTATAGTCTGGGTGCCAGTCTGTATGGTGATGTATAGTCTGGGTGCCAGTCAGTATGGTGATGTATAGTCTGGGTGCCAGTCAGTATGGTGATGTATAGTCTGGGTGCCAGTCAGTATGGTGCTATACAGTGGGGGAAAAAAGTATTTAGTCAGCCACCAATTGTGCAAGTTCTCCCACTTAAAAAGATGAGAGAGGCCTGTAATTTTCATCATAGGTACACGTCAACTATGACAGACAAATTGAGAAAAAAAATCCAGAAAATCACATTGTAGGATTTTTTATGAATTTATTTGCATATTATGGTGGAAAATAAGTATTTGGTCACCTACAAACAAGCAAGATTTCTGGCTCTCACAGACCTGTAACTTCTTCTTTAAGAGGCTCCTCTGTCCTCCACTCGTTACCTGTATTAATGGCACCTGTTTGAACTTGTTATCAGTATAAAAGACACCTGTCCACAACCTCAAACAGTCACACTCCAAACTCCACTATGGCCAAGACCAAAGAGCTGTCAAAGGACACCAGAAACAAAATTGTAGACCTGCACCAGGCTGGGAAGACTGAATCTGCAATAGGTAAGCAGCTTGGTTTGAAGAAATCAACTGTGGGAGCAATTATTAGGAAATGGAAGACATACAAGACCACTGATAATCTCCCTCGATCTGGGGCTCCACGCAAGATCTCACCCCGTGGGGTCAAAATGATCACAAGAACGGTGAGCAAAAATCCCAGAACCACACGGGGGGACCTAGTGAATGACCTGCAGAGAGCTGGGACCAAAGTAACAAAGCCTACCATCAGTAACACACTAAGCCGCCAGGGACTCAAATCCTGCAGTGCAAGACGTGTCCCCCTGCTTAAGCCAGTACATGTCCAGGCCCGTCTGAAGTTTGCTAGAGTGCATTTGGATGATCCAGAAGACGATTGGGAGAATGTCATATGGTCAGATGAAACCAAAATAGAACTTTTTGGTAAAAACTCAACTCGTCGTGTTTGGAGGACAAAGAATGCTGAGTTGCATCCAAAGAACACCATACCTACTGTGAAGCATGGGGGTGGAAACATCATGCTTTGGGGCTGTTTTTCTGCAAAGGGACCAGGACGACTGATCTGTGTAAAGGAAAGAATGAATGGGGCCATGTATCGTGAGATATTGAGTGAAAACCTCCTTCCATCAGCAAGGGCATTGAAGATGAAACGTGGCTGGGTCTTTCAGCATGACAATGATCCCAAACACACCGCCCGGGCAACGAAGGAGTGGCTTCGTAAGAAGCATTTCAAGGTCCTGGAGTGGCCTAGCCAGTCTCCAGATCTCAACCCCATAGAAAATCTTTGGAGGGAGTTGAAAGTCTGTGTTGCCCAGCGACAGCCCCAAAACATCACTGCTCTAGAGGAGATCTGCATGGAGGAATGGGCCAAAATACCAGCAACGGTGTGTGAAAACCTTGTGAAGACTTACAGAAAACGTTTGACCTGTGTCATTGCCAACAAAGGGTATATAACAAAGTATTGAGAAACTTTTGTTATTGACCAAATACTTATTTTCCACCATCATATGCCAATAAATTCATTAAAAATCCTACAATGTCATTTTCTGGATTTTTTTTTCTCATTTTGTCTGTCATAGTTGACGTGTACCTATGATGAAAATTACAGGCCTCTCTCATCTTTTTAAGTGGGAGAACTTGCACAATTGGTGGCTGACTAAATACTTTTTTCCCCCACTGTATAGTCTGGGTGCCAGTCAGTATGGTGATGTATAGTCTGGGTGCCAGTCAGTATGGTGCTATATAGTCTGGGTGCCAGTCAGTATGGTGCTATATAGTCTGGGTGCCAGTCAGTATGGTGATGTATAGTCTGGGTGCCAGTCAGTATGGTGATGTATAGTCTGGGTGCCAGTCAGTATGGTGCTGTATAGTCTGGGTGCCAGTCAGTATGGTGCTGTATAGTCTGGGTGCCAGTCAGTATGGTGATGTATAGTCTGGGTGCCAGTCAGTATGGTGATGTATAGTCTGGGTGCCAGTCAGTATGGTGCTATATAGTCTGGGTGCCAGTCAGTATGGTGATGTATAGTCTGGGTGCCAGTCAGTATGGTGATGTATAGTCTGGGTGCCAGTCAGTATGGTAATGTATAGTCTGGGTGCCAGTCAGTATGGTGCTGTATAGTCTGGGTGCCAGTCAGTATGGTGATGTATAGTCTGGGTGCCAGTCAGTATGGTGATGTATAGTCTGGGTGCCAGTCAGTATGGTGATGTATAGTCTGGGTGCCAGTCAGTATGGTGATGTATAGTCTGGGTGCCAGTCAGTATGGTGATGTATAGTCTGGGTGCCAGTCAGTATGGTGATGTATAGTCTGGGTGCCAGTCAGTATGGTAATGTATAGTCTGGGTGCCAGTCAGTATGGTGATGTATAGTCTGGGTGCCAGTCTGTATGGTGATGTATAGTCTGGGTGCCAGTCAGTATGGTGATGTATAGTCTGGGTGCCAGTCAGTATGGTGATGTATAGTCTGGGTGCCAGTCAGTATGGTGATGTATAGTCTGGGTGCCAGTCAGTATGGTGCTATATAGTCTGGGTGCCAGTCAGTATGGTGATGTATAGTCTGGGTGCCAGTCAGTATGGTGCTATATAGTCTGGGTGCCAGTCAGTATGGTGATGTATAGTCTGGGTGCCAGTCAGTATGGTGATGTATAGTCTGGGTGCCAGTCAGTATGGTGATGTATAGTCTGGGTGCCAGTCTGTATGGTGATGTATAGTCTGGGTGCCAGTCTGTTTCTACTGTAGACAGTACAACTCAATACAGCTCAGAGTTACTGTACTAAATTCTGAAGCTGTTTCTAAATGCGCCTCCTTCTCTGTGCAGGTGGTCTGCTGTGGCCTTATTCTTGCTCTGCTGTCTGCACTGTTTGTACAGGTGCAGTTTGTGGCAGTGAACTGTTGGTGGAGCCAGGGGAAATGCAGGAAACAGAAGAGCTTCTACCAATACCCTGTCATCCAGCTGTTCTACAAGAGGTAATACAGTCTACTAGTTCTATATCTATACCCTGTTCTACAAGAGGTAATACAGTCTACTAGTTCTATATCTATACCCTGTTCTACAAGAGGTAATACAGTCTACTAGTTCTATATCTATACCCTGTTCTACAAGAGGTAATACAGTCTACTAGTTCTATATCTATACCCTGTTCTACAAGAGGTAATACAGTCTACTAGTTCTATATCTATACCCTGTTCTACAAGAGGTAATACAGTCTACTAGTTCTATATCTATACCCTGTCCTCCACCTGTTCTACAAGAGGTAATACAGTCTACTAGTTCTATATCTATACCCTGTTCTACAAGAGGTAATACAGTCTACTAGTTCTATATCTATACCCTGTCATCCAGCTGTTCTACAAGAGGTAATACAGTCTACTAGTTCTATATCTATACCCTGTTCTACAAGAGGTAATACAGTCTACTAGTTCTATATCTATACCCTGTTCTACAAGAGGTAATACAGTCTACTAGTTCTATATCTATACCCTGTCATCCACCTGTTCTACAAGAGGTAATACAGTCTACTAGTTCTATATCTATACCCTGTTCTACAAGAGGTAATACAGTCTACTAGTTCTATATCTATACCCTGTTCTACAAGAGGTAATACAGTCTACTAGTTCTATATCTATACCCTGTTCTACAAGAGGTAATACAGTCTACTAGTTCTATATCTATACCCTGTTCTACAAGAGGTAATACAGTCTACTAGTTCTATATCTATACCCTGTCATCCACCTGTTCTAGAGGAAGGAGATACAGTCTATTCATTTTATATCAAGGGGAAGGAGATACAGTCTATTCATTTTATATCAAGGGGAAGGAGATACAGTCTATTCATTTTATATCAAGGGGAAGGAGATACAGTCTATTCATTTTATATCAAGGGGAAGGAGATGCAGTCTATTCATTTTATATCAAGGGGAAGGAGATACAGTCTATTCATTTTATATCAAGGGGAAGGAGATGCAGTCTATTCATTTTATATCAAGGGGAAGGAGATGTAGTCTATTCATTTTATATCAAGGGGAAGGAGATGCAGTCTATTCATTTTATATAAAGGGGAAGGAGATGCAGTCTATTCATTTTATATCAAGGGGAAGGAGATACAGTCTATTCATTTTATATCAAGGGGAAGGAGATGCAGTCTATTCATTTTATATAAAGGGGAAGGAGATGCAGTCTATTAATTTTATATCAAGGGGAAGGAGATACAGTCTATTCATTTTATATCAAGGGGAAGGAGATACAGTCTATTCATTTTATATCAAGGGGAAGGAGATACAGTCTATTCATTTTATATCAAGGGGAAGGAGATACAGTCTATTCATTTTATATCAAGGGGAAGGAGATACAGTCTATTCATTTTATATCAAGGGGAAGGAGATACAGTCTATTCATTTTATATCAAGGGGAAGGAGATACAGTCTATTCATTTTATATCAAGGGGAAGGAGATACAGTCTATTCATTCTGCGTCTTGTTTGGTTATTACTCTCTTTGTGATAATATTCTGTCCTTTATGAGATATTATTCCCCTCTGTCCATGTATTCTTCATTCTGATCTAAAAGGCTGATTCTACTCCTCCTACTCTGACATGCTCGATACCTAAGACCTGTTGTATCTGTCTGTCCCCTGTCTGTCTCTGGAGGTTTGGCCCTATACATTACAAAGGTCCATTCATGGCTTCCTATGTAGAGAGATTCATCCTGAGAGTCATCACTCCACTGACCTATCTACCATCACGAGCCACACTACAAGACTTTCTGTCTTATCATGAGGTATGAGGTGGGGGGAGAGGAGGAGGAGGGAGATGCTGGAGGGAGGGAAGGATGGAGATGCTGGAAGGAGGGAGATAAATAATATGAGTGTTATGCTTTGGGTCTTTCTGTTGTTAGAGAGAAAGACATAGTTCTATTTAATAATGAGAGATAATGTCCCAAATAGCACCCTGTTCCCTTTAGCTCCTGAGTGGCGCAGTGGTCTAAGGCACTGCATCGCAGTGCTAACTGCATCGCAGTGCTAACTGTGCTACTAGAGATCCTGGTTCGAATCCAGGCTCTGTCGCAGCCGGCCGCGACCGGGAGACTCATGGGCGGCGCACAATTGGCCCAGCACCGTCCAGGGTAGGGGAGGGAATGGCCGGCAGGGATGTAGCTCAGTTGATAGAGCATGGCGTTTGCAACGCCAGGGTTGTGGGTTCGTTTCCCATGGGGGGCCAGTATAAAAAATAAAAATGTATTCACTAACTGTAAGTCGCTCTGGATAAGAGCGTCTGCTAAATGACTAAAATGTAAAATGTAAATGTTTATAGTCCACTACAGAGCTATGGTTAAAAGTAGTACACTATAAAAGGAATAGGGTGCCATTTGGGAGGAGTCCACTAGGTGTGGTGTATGGTATGATGGAGGGTGTTATTGTGTTCAGGAGCTGCTCAGACACTTTCTAGTTTAGTCCTTTCTGTAGTGTCTCTGTGTCTCTCACAATAGACTTCCTGGTTGTTTTGCTAGCAGGGTTTTAGCCTGTAGATATGGTTGTTTTGCTAGCAGGGTTTTAGCCTGTAGATATGGTTGTTTTGCTAGCAGGGTTTTAGCCTGTAGATATGGTTGTTTTGCTAGCAGGGTTTTAGCCTGTAGATATGACCTAGATAAAAAGACGGAGTCTTTCTGACATGGCTGACTGCTTCTACTGTTCATGATCTGTGATGTGACACGTAGGGTTCCAGTACCTTTCCCATAATGCCCAGGTTTTCCACATCCTGTTTGGAGGATTCTCAGAATCGGTAGGGAATCAGCAGGAAATCCAGAATCCTCTAACCAAGGTTTCTGGAAAACCTTTGAATTCTGAGGAAGTTACTAGATTTTTGCAACCCAAGTCACGTTTCATGTCTGTTCTCCCCTCCTGCTTCCCAGCCGGGGGTAGTGGGTTATTTCCAGTTCAACTCTTCTCCTCAGCCTCCCGGCTACATCACATACCTCTCCTCAGCTCTACAGGCCTTGAAGAGAGGTAAGCTAACCTCGACATGCTAACCCCCGTGTTGTCCCAATTACTTTCAATTACTTTCCATCTCCTAATATCCTCTCCTTGATGGGAGATGGATACATTTAAGTCCATCTAATCCAGTGTCTCTTCGATAACCGCTACTCGCTGTGTTTTGCTTCTGGAGTAGAACGTCATAGCCATTTGAAATAGAATGAATAGAACAGACTTGGAAGCTCTGCCCGTAGCAAGGCCTGTTCTACTCATTCTAGTTCTGTGACTATAGAAATGAGAAGTTTACTGGATTAATAAAGGATGAATAGATGAATGAAAGTGTGAGTGTTCTCCCCCGGTGCAGACTTCCGCGGTGTGGTGCGGTTCGGGGTGGTGACTAGTAGACTGGTGGCAGAGTCCATCTCCGTCAGAGATGACCAGACCATCTACCTGCACCGACACTTCAACTCCTCACTGGTCAGTCAACACACACACACACCCCTGTCTACCGACACTTCAACTCCTCACTGGTCAGTCAACACACACACACCCCTGTCTACCGACACTTCAACTCCTCACTGGTCAGTCAACACACACACACACCCCTGTCTACCGACACTTCAACTCCTCACTGGTCAGTCAACACACACACACCCCTGTCTACCGACACTTCAACTCCTCACTGGTCAGTCAACACACACACACCCCTGTCTACCGACACTTCAACTCCTCACTGGTCAGTCAACACACACACACCCCTGTCTACCGACACTTCAACTCCTCATTGGTCAGTCAACACACACACACCCCTGTCTACCGACACTTCAACTCCTCACTGGTCAGTCAACACACACACCCCTGTCTACCGACACTTCAACTCCTCACTGGTCAGTCAACACACACACACCCCTGTCTACCGACACTTCAACTCCTCACTGGTCAGTCAACACACACACCCCTGTCTACCGACACTTCAACTCCTCACTGGTCAGTCAACACACACACCCCTGTCTACCGACACTTCAACTCCTCACTGGTCAGTCAACACACACACACCCCTGTCTACCGACACTTCAACTCCTCACTGGTCAGTCAACACACACACACCCCTGTCTACCGACACTTCAACTCCTCATTGGTCAGTCAACACACACACCCCTGTCTACCGACACTTCAACTCCTCACTGGTCAGTCAACACACACACACCCCTGTCTACCGACACTTCAACTCCTCATTGATCAGTCAACACACACACCCCTGTCTACCGACACTTCAACTCCTCACTGGTCAGTCAACACACACACACCCCTGTCTACCGACACTTCAACTCCTCACTGGTCAGTCAACACACACACACCCCTGTCTACCGACACTTCAACTCCTCACTGGTCAGTCAACACACACACACCCCTGTCTACCGACACTTCAACTCCTCATTGGTCAGTCAACACACACACCCCTGTCTACCGACACTTCAACTCCTCACTGGTCAGTCAACACACACACACCCCTGTCTACCGACACTTCAACTCCTCATTGGTCAGTCAACACACACACCCCTGTCTACCGACACATCAACTCCTCATTGGTCAGTCAACACACACACCCCTGTCTACCGACACATCAACTCCTCATTTGTCAGTCAACACACACACCCCTGTCTACCGACACTTCAACTCCTCACTGCTCAGTGGTGATGTCATCAGCACGTGACAAACGGACCTGTCATGCTAAGGGGCCCAGAGTTTGTCGCAGCATCGCATTAGTGGAAACCAAGACTGTTCTCAGGGCAGACCTGGTTGTAGATAGATTTGTTCGAGTTGTGTCGGGGACAATTTTAGCTAACCCTAAACCTAATTCTACAAACCTGCCACGTTAATTATCCTAACCTGCTACGAAAAGTAACTTCTGCTAGTCAACACCGGCAGACCTGCCTTGAGAATAGTCTTGGTTTCCTCTAATGCGATACAGTGACTTTCTCCTGGTCGGGTCAAATGTTCAGGGAAAAACTCCTGGCGCTGTCATTTGTACCTATGGAGGTTTAGCTCTACCTTTCTCTCTCCCTCTCTCCCCCCTCTCCTCCCTCCCTCCCCCCATCCCGCCTCCCCCTGTCTCTCCCTCTCCCCCATCTCCTCCCTTCCCCATCCGTCTCCCCCTCTCTCCTCCCTCCCCCTCTCTCCCCCGTCTCATCTCTCCCCCATCCCGTCTCCTCCTCTCTCCTCCCTCCCCATCCCCTGTCTCCCCCTCTCTCCCCTGTCTCCTCCCTCCCCCCATTCCGTCTCCTCCTCTCTCCTCCCTCCCCCCATCCCCTGTCTCCCCCTCTCTCCCCCCTCAGATCTTCCCTAGTTGGGAGCGAAACTTCACCTCTGAGGGCATCTGTTCCTGGGTCTTCGAGCACCGCGAGACCGTGCTCCAATGGCTGCAGCCGCCTGGCGCTAAGTCCCGCCTCCTGGAGCAGGAACTGACCAAAGGCCCTGCCCTCCTGCTCTTCCTGCCCCACAATCCCCTGGGGCCCGGCCCCGACCCGCTGCTGACGCAGGTGAGTCACCACGACAACAACAACGACCTTTACAACCAACAACCACTATTACAACTACTATAAAAACATTATATATTTTTATGTGATTTTTATATCCACATTAATTTAACTCTTCGACCCCGCCCCCTTCTAGATTGCAGACATTGCGGTTCGCTACCATTCCTGTAACAACTCCCCTCACCACCACCCCTCTGACCACTACTACAGTGGACCCTCCCAGCCCCTGTCCACCCCTCTCTGCTGCCTCTCAGTGGTTCTTCCCGGGCCACACCCCCTCCCAGGCTCCACCTCCAGGGTGTGTGAGCTTTGTCTCAACCAGTCCCAGTCCAACCCGGGTCGCTCTCCCCGCTGCCCCTTCCCCTCCCAGACATCAGGTGGTGCTGTCGTGCTCCAGTCCTACCTCAGACGATGCTGTCTACCTGTTGCTGTGACGGCGACGGCAACGACGGTTTCCTGTAGTAACATCCTGAGTAGCTACAGCCCGTCGTCAGGTCGCTATAGTGCCTGTTGTAGAACTCTGGGACAGCTAGGGGCTTCCCTGCCCCCACAGCAGGGGCTAGGGCTAGACAATGAGGGGCTAGGGACACCCCCTCCCTCACCACCCTCCTCCCATGACTCCTCCCCATCCTCTCAGGACCAGGAAGTAAGTGGGATTAAAGGGCTGCGTTGTCGGACCAATAAGACTCTCAGGTTCTATGTCCTGGACTCCGCCCTCCACTGGCCGCTGGCGGTGCGTCTCGGGGCGCTAGGCAACAACGAGATAGGTGGCGGCAGCCGGGGGGAGTTAGGAGGGTTGCTAGGCAACGGGACCAGTGATGGCGCACGGTCGTTTGCGACCATCGTGAACCTGAAGGATGAGGTGCACTACGTTCTGGACCACAGAGGGACCGCTACTGTTACGGAGTCACTGGGTAAGACTGGGGAGTTACTGGGTGAACTATCTACTGTTACAGAGTCACTGGGTAAGACTGGGGAGTTACTGGGTCAACTATCTACTGTTACGGAGTCACTGGGTAAGACTGGGGAGTTACTGGGTCAACTATCTACTGTTACAGAGTCACTGGGTAAGACTGGGGAGTTACTGGGTCAACTATCTACTGTTACGGAGTCACTGGGTAAGACTGGGGAGTTACTGGGTCAACTATCTACTGTTACGGAGTCACTGGGTAAGACTGGGGAGTTACTGGGTCAACTATCTACTGTTACGGAGTCACTGGGTAAGACTGGGGAGTTACTGGGTCAACTATCTACTGTTACGGAGTCACTGGGTAAGACTGGGGAGTTACTGGGTCAACTATCTACTGTTACGGAGTCACTGGGTAAGACTGGGGAGTTACTGGGTCAACTATCTACTGTTACGGAGTCACTGGGTAAGACTGGGGAGTTACTGGGTCAACTATCTACTGTTACGGAGTCACTGGGTAAGACTGGGGAGTTACTGGGTCAACTATCTACTGTTACGGAGTCACTGGGTAAGACTGGGGAGTTACTGGGTCAACTATCTACTGTTACGGAGTCACTGGGTAAGACTGGGGAGATACTGGGTCAACTATCTACTGTTATGGAGTCACTGGGTAAGACTGGGGAGTTACTGGGTCAACTATCTACTGTTACGGAGTGACTGGGTAAGACTGGGGAGTTACTGGGTCAACTATCTACTGTTATGGAGTCCCTGGGGAGTTACTGGGTCAACTATCTACTGTTACGGAGTGACTGGGTAAGACTGGGGAGTTACTGGGTCAACTATCTACTGTTACGGAGTCACTGGGTAAGACTGGGGAGTTACTGGGTCAACTATCTACTGTTACGGAGTCACTGGGTAAGACTGGGGAGTTACTGGGTCAACTATCTACTGTTACGGAGTCACTGGGTAAGACTGGGGAGTTACTGGGTCAACTATCTACTGTTACGGAGTCACTGGGTAAGACTGGGGAGTTACTGGGTCAACTATCTACTGTTACGGAGTCACTGGGTAAGACTGGGGAGTTACTGGGTCAACTATCTACTGTTACGGAGTCACTGGGTAAGACTGGGGAGTTACTGGGTCAACTATCTACTGTTACGGAGTCACTGGGTAAGACTGGGGAGTTACTGGGTCAACTATCTACTGTTACGGAGTCACTGGGTAAGACTGGGGAGATACTGGGTCAACTATATACTGTTACGGAGTCACTGGGTAAGACTGGGGAGTTACTGGGTCAACTATCTACTGTTACGGAGTCACTGGGTAAGACTGGGGAGTTACTGGGTCAACTATCTACTGTTATGGAGTCCCTGGGGAGTTACTGGGTCAACTATCTACTGTTACGGAGTCACTGGGTAAGACTGGGGAGTTACTGGGTCAACTATCTACTGTTACGGAGTCACTGGGTAAGACTGGGGAGTTACTGGGTCAACTATCTACTGTTACGGAGTCACTGGGTAAGACTGGGGAGTTACTGGGTCAACTATCTACTGTTACGGAGTCACTGGGTAAGACTGGGGAGTTACTGGGTCAACTATCTACTGTTACGGAGTCACTGGGTAAGACTGGGGAGTTACTGGGTCAACTATCTATTGTTACAGAGTCACTGGGTAAGACTGGGGAGTTACTGGGTCAACTATATACTGTTACGGAGTCACTGGGTAAGACTGGGGAGTTACTGGGTCAACTATGTAGTAGGCAACAGACCTGGTTTTAAATACCATTTGAAATAATTTCAAATTCTGCAGCTGTGCTCGATTGAGCTTGCCTGGCTTAATGGACCAATAGAAAAGTCCTGAAACTACAAACCCCACCCATCTGGCACTCCAGGCAGGCTAAAGCAAAGTATTTGAAAGATTGCTAGTAGTATTTGAACCCAGGTCTGGTCTAGGGAAAGTAGCCAGCTTTACCCCCGTGTGTGTCTTCTTGGCCCTCCAGAGATGTTCATCAGGAACTTCAGCACCCCCCACAGCCCACTGCAGAGACGCCTGGTGGGGAGGAGGGATGAGGAGAGGGAGAGGCCCCAGAAGAGACCCCTCATCTCAGAACTAACCACCACCTCCTTCCTCAGTAATGTCATGGATCCTCACAGGGTGGGTGAGAGAGAGGAGGAGAGGGGGAGAGAGAGAGAGAGAGCGAGGGCGAACGAGGAGGAGGAGGAGGAGGAGGAGGAGGAGGAGAGGGCGAAGGAGGAGGAGAGGAGGGGGAGGAGGGAGGGAGAGAGAGACCCTCACCCCCACCTCACACTGGTTTAACATCATAACTGTGTGATGTGGTTTGACAGACTTGTACTGGTCTTTAAAGACATGTCTTAGTTCTAATTATTCACTTCAGTTTAGACTGGTTTCTGGTTTCTGGAATGGACATTGGTTATGGCTATAAAAAGGCTATGGTAATGGCTTTTCTTCATGAATGTGATAAAATGACTTCCTGTTTTCCATGTTGTGTGTTCTCCAGGACGTGCTGCTGTTCTACTACAGCCAGTGGTGTGGCTACTGCTCTGTTCTAAACCATGTCATCATCCAGCTGGCTAGAATGTTCCATGGAAACAGCACCGTCACCATCGCCAGGTAGGGCTGGCTGGCTGGCTGGGTTTTGTTTCTATTTTGTGACGTAATGCTGAGTTGGGTTGTTGTATTGATTTCTGTTTTATTGAGCTTTTCTTTTTATTTATGTATTTATTCCATAGATATTCAACTGTTTTAAAGTTAAACATCCTGTAGTAACAGGATGTGACGTCATACTGTCTCTGTGTGTAGGGTGAACGTGGCGCGTAACGACCTGCCGTGGGAGTTCATGGTGGATCACTTCCCCTCTGTCCTCCTGTTCCCCAGACACAGGTCAGATAGAACACACCCCTGTATGTACCATTACCTACTCAGACAGGTCAGACAGAACACACCCCTGTATGTACCATTACCTACTCAGACAGGTCAGACAGAACACACCCCTGTATGTACCATTACCTACTCAGACAGGTCAGACAGAACACACCCCTGTATGTACCATTACCTACTCAGACAGGTCAGACAGAACACACCCCTGTATGTACCATTACCTACTCAGACAGGTCAGACAGAACACACCCCTGTATGTACCATTACCTACTCAGACAGGTCAGACAGAACACACCCCTGTATGTACCATTACCTACTCAGACAGGTCAGACAGAACACACCCCTGTATGTACCATTACCTACTCAGACAGGTCAGACAGAACACACCCCTGTATGTACCATTACCTACTCAGACAGGTCAGACAGAACACACCCCTGTATGTACCATTACCTACTCAGACAGGTCAGACAGAACACACCCCTGTATGTACCATTACCTACTCAGACAGGTCAGACAGAACACACCCCTGTATGTACCATTACCTACTCAGACAGGTCAGACAGAACACACCCCTGTATGTACCATTACCTACTCAGACAGGTCAGATAGAACACACCCCTGTATGTACCATTACCTACTCAGACAGGTCAGATAGAACACACCCCTGTATGTACCATTACCTACTCAGACAGGTCAGATAGAACACACCCCTGTATGTACCATTACCTACTCAGACAGGTCAGACATTGTCTGTTGTTGAACACACTGTTCTCTTTGTACTAAACAAGACATGTTGGCTATGATTCACTAATATGTAAAGATATCCCACAGCCTCTCATGCCTTATTTAGTTTGACTAACTAGTCTTATGTTACTTCCTGCCGCTCTTCGTCCTTAGGAAACACCTGTCCGTGAAGTTCCCGGAGGACACTCCCATCACTCTCCCCAACCTATTACGTTTCATCCTGAAGCACTCCGACTCCGCCCACCAGCCAATGAAAGCAGAAGGATCCGACCCTAACCCTCAGGTTCTCCTCAAGGCGGAGTTCCGCGCTCTACAAGGAGAAGTCCAAACATTACACCGTGCACGCCAGCGCCTCTCCAACCAACTGGCCCAGCTATGGCGAGACAACCGGCGGTTATCCTTCGACGCCGTGGCCCTGGAGACCCACAATGCACTGCTTCAGTCCCAGAATGGCGAGTTGCAGCGTGAGAGGCTGAGCCTAGTGGAGCAGCACAGGGAGAAGAGTCGTCAGTTAGGGGAGGCAGTCAGGAGGCTACAGGAACTAGCAGATGCATCAGAGAACCTTCTCACTGAGAACACACTGCTGAGGGTCTTACTGGGAGCCCTGAGAGCCAGGGAGACGGAGAGAGGGGAGGAGGAGAGAGGGGTGGGGGTGGGGGAGGAGGAGAGAGGGGTGGAGGAGGAGGAGGAGACAGGGGAGGAGGAGGAGAGAGAGGAGGAGGAGGAGGAGGAGGAGGAGGAGACGGGGGTGGAGAGGAGTTATATGGCATCTTGACGGAGGAGGAGAACACACTGCTGAGGGTCCTACTGGGAGCCCTGAGGGAGGAGGAGAGGAGTTATATGGCCTCTTGACGGAGGAGGAGAACACACTGCTGAGGGTCCTACTGGGAGCCCTGAGGGAGGAGGAGAGGAGTTATATGGCCTCTTGACGGAGAGGGGGCATGTCATGCCATGTACTGCTGGTAGAACGGGAGCAGGAGAGAGGAAAGAGATGGAGAAGAGCCGATGAATCACAGCCTCTTCACAATACAAGCCCTGACAGATGGAGGGAGACCAGATGAATCACAGCCTCTTCACAATACGGGGGCCCTGACAGATGGAGGGAGACCAGATGAATCAGAGCTTCCTAGAGGAAGGAGGAGACAGCAGCTTTATAACCAGGATGTCCTTGGGGGAAAGAAAGAAAGAAAGAAAGAAAGAAAGAAAGAAAGAAAGAAAGAAAGAAAGAAAGAAAGAAAGAAAGAAAGAAAGAAAGAGGGGTAAAGGACATGATACTACAGAGAGAGGGTGCAGAAGAACAAGATAACTGTAAAATGTGTTGTTGATGACGTCTCTAAGCTCCGGACTTAGAATGTGTGGAACACTCTAGAATGTCCAGTGCCAACTCTATAATCAAAGGGCTAGCGGTCTAGGAGAAGGTTCGGGCCGTATCACAGAGAGAAACAAATACATGTCAAACGGGTAGTTGGTGACATGGAACTAAGCTCCATGGGCCGTTGAACACTATATAAATACGTCCCAAATGGCACCCTATTCCCTATGTAGTGCAAATGCTTGTATAGCTAATAGGGTGCCATTTGGTACATAACCCTAGATGAGTTTAGTAGTTGTCTTCTAAAGCCTTCTCGTTGGTTTTTATCATCAAGGAGCACCAAGTGAATTCTCCATACAGAATGTGTATTTGTTTTTGTTCATTGGTTAAATTAATCTATTTTTACAAGAATCGCTAGAAATACGTCTAGTTCTATGTAACATTAATTCAGGTATGAAGATGAAGATGCAGCTGTTTACGTGTGAAATATTGCACCGATTTTTACTGATTAAAATGTTTAATTTAATCAACCGCGTTGTGAACTATTCGTTTTCTTCAGACCCGTATTTAATACATTTGAAGTGGCGCGACTCTCGCTCACAGTTAGAATCGTGACGCAATGGCCTTCACCCGACGGCCAATAGGATTGTTGGTTGCATCTCGTCTGACATTGGTTGAGCAGCTTCTACTTCGCGCCTACCTTCTTCAGTATATACATTATTTTACTGCAGATTGTCTGCTCAAAGAATCCCTCGTCTCTGAGTAGAACCTAGTCAATATGGACAGTAGAGGGCGCCACATGTCTGTAAAATCAGTTGGCCAGTGGTGAGACACGCTCACACACAACTATATATATATTTTGACCATGTAGCTCAGTTGGTTGAGCATTCGATTCCCACTGGGGGGCCAGTAAAAAAAAACATATATATAAATAAAAAGAATGATGTATGCACTCACTAAACTGTAAGTCGCTCTGGATAAGAGCGTCTGCTAAATGACTAAAATGTAAATGTATGTGTGTATATATATATATATATATATATATATATATATATATATATATATATATATATATATATACATACATACATACATACATACATACATACATACATACATACATACATACAGTGAGGGGAAAAAAGTATTTGATCCCCTGCTGATTTTGTACGTTTGCCCACTGACAAAGAAATGATCAGTCTATAATTTTAATGGAAGGTTTATTTGAACAGTGAGAGACAGAATAACAACAAAAAAATCCAGAAAAACTAATGTTATAAATTGATTTGCATTTGAATGAGGGAAATAAGTATTTGACCCCCTCTCAATCAGAAAGATTTCTGGCTCCCAGATGTCTTTTATATAGGTAACGAGCTGAGATTAGGAGCACACTCTTAAAGGGAGTGCTCCTAATCTCAGCTTGTTACCTGTATAAAAGACACCTGTCCACAGAAGCAAACAATCAATCAGATTCCAAACTCTCCACCATGGCCAAGACCAAAGAGCTCTCCAAGGATGTCAGGGACAAGATTGTAGACCTACACAAGGCTGGAATGGGCTACAAGACCATCGCCAAGCAGCTTGGTGAGAAGGTGACAACAGTTGGTGCGATTATTCGCAAATGGAAGAAACACAAAATAACTGTCAATCTCCCTTGGATTGGGGCTCCATGCAAGATCTCACCTTGTGGAGTTGCAATGATCATGAGAACGGTGAGGAATCAGCCCAGAACTACACGGGAGGATCTTGTCAATGATCTCAAGGCAGCTGGGACCATAGTCACCAAAAAAACTATTGGTAACACACTACGCCGTGAAGGACTGAAATCCTGCAGCGCCCGCAAGGTCCCCCTGCTCAAGAAAGCACATATACAGGGCCGTCTGAAGTTTGCCAATGAACATCTGAATGATTCAGAGGAGAACTGGGTGAAAGTGTTGTGGTCAGATGAGACCAAAATTGAGCTCTTTGGCATCAACTCAACTCGCCATGTTTGGAGGAGGAGGAATGCTGCCTATGACCCCAAGAACACCATCCCCACCGTCAAACATGGAGGTGGAAACATTATGCTTTGGGGGTGTTTTTCTGCTAAGGGGACAGGACAACTTCACCGCATCAAAGGGACGATGGACAGGGCCATGTACCGTCAAATATTGGGTGAGAACCTCCTTCCCTCAGCCAGGGCATTGAAAATGGGTCGTGGATGGGTATTCCAGCATGACAATGACCCAAAACACACGGCCAAGGCAACAAAGGAGTTGCTCAAGAAGAAGCACATTAAAGGTCCTGGAGTGGCCTAGCCAGTCTCCAGACCTTAATTCCATAGAAAATCTGTAGAGGGAGCTGAAGGTTTGAGTTGCCAAACGTCAGCCTCGAAACCTTAATGACTTGTAGAAGATCTGCAAAGAGGAGTGGGACAAAATCCCTCCTGAGATGTGTGCAAACCTGGTGGCCAACTACAAGAAACGTCTGACCTCTAGGGTTTTGCCACCAAGTACTAAGTAATGTTTTGCAGAGGGGTCAAATACTTATTTCCCTCATTAAAATGCAAATCAATTTATAACATTTTTGACATGCGTTGTTCTGGATTTTTGTTGTTGTTATTCTGTCTCTCACTGTTCAAATAAACCTACCATTAAAATTATAGACTGATCATGTCTTTGTCAGTGGGCAAACGTACAAAATCAGCAGGGGATCAAATACTTTTCCCCCTCACTGTATATATATATATATATATATATATATATATATATATATATATATATATATATATATATATATATTAATATACACAGACATACAGTACCAGTCAATAGTTTGGACACACCAACTCATTCAAGGGTTTTTCTTTATTTTTTACATTGTAGAATAATAGTGAAGAGATCAAAACTATGAAATAACATGTAGTAACCAAAAAAGTGTTAAACAAATCAAAATATATTTGAGATTCTTCAAATAGCCACCGTTTGTCTTGATGACAGCGTTGCACACTCTTGGCATTCTCTCAACCAGCTTCACCTGGAATGCTTTTCCAACAGTCTTGAAGGAGTTCCCACATATGCTGAGCACTTGTTGGCTGCTTTTCCTTCACTCTGCCGTCCGACTAATCCAAACCATCTCAATTGGATTGAGGTCGGGGGATTGTGGAAGCCAGGTCATCTGATGCAGCACTCCATCACTCTCCTTCTTGGTAAAATAGCCCTTACACAGCCTGGAGGTGTGTTGGGTCATTGTCCTGTTGAAAAACAAATGATAGTCCCACTAAGCCCAAACCAGATGGGATGGCCTCCTTGTAGCTCAGTTGGTAGAGCATGGCGCTTGCAACGCCAGGGTTGTGGGTTAGTTTCCCACGGGGGGCCAGTATGAAAAATGTATGCACTCACTAACTGTAAGTCGCTCTGGATAAGAGCGTCTGCTAAAATGACTAAAATGGCGTATTGCTGCAGAATGCTGTGGTAGCCATGCTGATTAAGTGTTCCTTGAATTCTAAATAAATCACAGTGTCACCAGCAAAGCACCCCCACACCATAACACCTCCTCCTCCATGCTTTACGGGGGGAACTACACATGCAGAGATCATCCGTTCACCCACACTGCGTCTCACAAAGAACCAAAAATCTCCAATTTGGACTCCAGACCAAAGGACACATTTCCACCGGTCCAATGTCCATTGCTCGTGTTTCTTGGCCCAAGCAGGTGTCTTCTTCTTATTGGAGTCCTTTAGTAGTGGTTTCTTTGCAGCAATTCGACCATGAGGGCCTGATTCAAACAGTCCCATCTGAACAGTTGATGTTGAGATGTGTCTGTGACTTGAACTCTGTGAATCATTTATTTGGCCTGCAATTTCTGAGGCTGGTAACTCTAATGAACTTATCCTCTGCAGCAGAGGTAACTCTGGGTCTTCCTTTCCTGTGGCGGTCCTCATGAGAGCCAGTTTCATCATAGCGCTTGATGGTTTTTGCAACTGCACTTTAAGAAACTTTCAAAGTTCTTGAAATGTTCCGTATTGACTGACCTTCATATCTTAAAGTAATGATGGACTGTTGTTTCTCTTCGCTTACTTGAGCTGTTTTTGCCATAATATGGACTTGGTCTTTTACCAAATAGGGCTATCTTCTGTATACACCCCTACCTTATCAGAACACAACTGCTTGGCTCAAACGCATTAAGAAGGAGAGAAATTCCACAAATTAACTTTTAAGAAGGTAGCTCAGCTGGTAGAGCACGGCGCTTGTAACGCCAAGGTAGTGGGTTCGATCCCCGGGACCACCCATACACAAAAAAATGTATGCACGCATGACTGTAAGTCGCTTTGGATAAAAGCGTCTGCTAAATGGCATATTATATTATTATATATATATAAGCTGGTTGAGAGAATGCCAAGAGTGTGCAAAGCTGTCATCAAGGCAAAGGGTGGCTATTTGAAGAATCTCAAATATAAAATATATTTTGATTTTTGTAACGTTTTTTTTTTGTTGTTATTTCATAGTTTTGATGTCTTCACTATTATTATACAATGTAGAAAATAGTAAAAAATAAAGAAAAACCCTTGAATGAGTAGGTGTGTCCAAACTTTTGACTGGTAGTGTGTGATATATATATATATATATATATATATATATATATATATATATTGCCCTCCACAATTACTGGCACCCCTGTTTAAGATGTGGTCGAGGACTTCCAAAAATTCTCCTTTTTTTTTTTTAAACAGCATAGAACCCAAATGCAAAAAAAGAGAAAAATCCAACCTTTTATTTAAGTACATTACTTTGGTGTAAAAAAAAAAAAATCACACATTTAGAATTTTTTTTTTTTTTGAAATCATGTGTCCCACAATTATTGGCACCCCTGATGTTAATACTTTGTACAACCCCCTTTTGCCAACAAGACAGCACTTAATCTCCTCCTATAACATTTCACAAGATTGGAGAACACAGAGAGAGGGATCTTTGACCATTCTTCTTTGCACAATCTTTCTAGATCATCCAGTGTCCTGGGTCCTCTCTTATGCACTCTCCTCTTTAGCTCGCCCCACAGGTTTTCGATTGGGTTGAGGTCTGGGGACTGAGATGGCCATGGGAGGACCTTGAGTTTGTGACTGCTGAACCATTTTTGTGTAGATTTTGCCACATGTTTTGGATCATTATCCTGCTGAAAGACCCAATGACGACCCATCTTCAGCTTTCTGGCAGAGGCCATCAGGTTTTTATTTAAAATGTCCTGGTAGTTCAAAGCGTTCATAATGCCATGCACCCTAACAAGGTTCCCAGGGCCTTTGGAAGAGAAACAGGCCCACAGCATCACAGATCCTCCACCATACTTCACGGTGGGCATGAGGTGCTTTTCGGCATACTCATCTTTTGTTTTACGCCAGACCCACTTAGAGTGTTTGTTGCCAAAAAGCTCAATCTTAGTCTCATCTGACCAAAGCACACGATCCCAGTTGAAGTCCCAGTGCCGCTTAGCAAACTCCAGACGTTTACGTTTGTGAGTGTTAGTGAGAAAAGGCTTTTTCCTTGCATGCCTCCCAAACAGCTTGTTGGCATGTAGAGAGCGTCTGATGGTTGTTTTGGAGACTTTGTGACCCCAAGATGCCACTCTTTGATGCAATTCTGTGACAGTGAGCTTAGGACTTTTTTTTACTTCTCTTACCATCCTCCTCACTGTGCGTTGTGGCAAGATAAACTTGGGACCTCTTCCAGCCTTGTTTGTCACTGTTCCAGTTGTTTTAAACTTCTTAATGATTCCTCTGACTGTAGATACGGGCAAGTTAAGGCGAGTGGCTATTTTCTTGTAGCCATTGCCTGACTTATGAAGGTCGACACAAATCTGCCTTACTTGAATGGTGTGTTCTCTTGTCTTTGCCATGTTGACAAATGGGTAAGAGAATTAGGCCTCTGTGTCACGTCATATTTATACCCCAGGGAAACAGGAAGTAATTAATTACTAATTAAAAGTTCCTAGATACCCTGACCAACTTTAGCAACTACAGAAAAATCTATTTAAAAAAAAAATCAATAAAAATTTTCAGCGGAATTGTTAGGGGTGCCAATAATTGTGGGACACATGATTTCAAGTATTTTTTTTTCTAAATGTGTGATAATTTTTTTTAACCACCAAAGTAATGTACTTAAATAAAAGGTTGGATTTTTCTCTTTTTTTGCATTTGGGTTCTATGTTGTTTAAAAAAAAGGAGGTGTATATATAGATATAATTCAGCAAAAAAAGAAACGTCCTCTCTCTGTCAACTGCATTTATTTTCAGCAAACTTAACGTGTAAATATTTGTATGAACATAACAAGATTCAACAACTGAGACATAAACTGAACAAGTTCCACAGACATGTGACTAACAGAAATTGAATAATATGTCTCTGAACAAAGTGGGGGTCAAAATCTAAAGTAACAGTCAGTATCTGGTGTGGCCACCAGCTGCATTAAGTACTGCAGTGCATCTCCTCCTCATGGACTGCACCAGATTTGCCAGTTCTTGCTGTGAGATGTTACGCCACTCTTCCACGAAGGCACTTGCAAGTTCCTGGACATTTCTGGGGGGAATGGCCCTAGCCCTCACCCTCCGATCCAACAGGTCAGTGGGATTGAGATCTGGGCTCTTCGCTGGCCATGGCAGAGCACTGACATTCCTGTCTTGCTGGAAATCACGCACAGAACGTGCAGTATGGCTGGTGGCATTTTCATGCTGGAGGGTCATGTCAGGATGAGCCTGCAAGAAGGGTACCACATGAGGAAGGAGGATGTCTTCCCTGTAACGCACAGCGTTGAGATTGCCTGCAATGACAACAAGCTCAGTCCGATGATGCTGTGACACACCGCCCCAGACCATGACGGACACTCCACCTCCAAATCGATCCCGCTCCAGAGTACAGGCCTCGGTGTAACTCATTCCTTCGACGATAAACGCAAACGCGAACCCGAACATCACCCCTGGTGAGACAAAACCGTGACTCGTCAGTGAAGAGCACTTTTTGCCAGTCCTGTCTGGTCCAGCGACGGTGGGTTTGTGCCCATAGGCGACGTTGTTGCCAGTGATGTCTGGTGAGGACCTGCCTTAAAACAGGCCTACAAGCCCTCAGTCCAGCCTCTCTCAGCTTATTGCGGACAGTCTGAGCACTGACGGAGGGATTGTGCGTTCCTGGTGTAACTCGGGCAGTTGTTGTTGCCATTCTGTACCTGTCCCACAGGTGTGATGTTCGGATGTACCGATCCTGTGCAGGTGTTGTTACACGTGGTCTGCCACTGTGAGGACGATCAGCTGTCCGTCCTGTCTCCCTGTAGCGCTGTCTTATGCGTCTCACAGTACGGACATTGCAATTTATTGCCAAAGGCACATTCACGCAGATGAGCAGGGACCCTGGGCATCTTTCTTTTGGTGTTTTTGAAACAGTCCAAAACTGAGAGGTGCTGGATACTGTTCCGGGCAGGATCCAGCTCAAATATGATGATCTCAATGATGATCTCAATTAATAAACCAACGCCACACAACCATATGCTAATGAACGCCACCATTTAATGGGTCAAATTCACAACCCTTTTTCTGGTTCCGTCTCTTTCTTTCTCTCTCGCTCTCTTTCTCCTGTGCTAATTGCTGTGTGTCTTGGTCTTTGATAGAGGGGCTCTGGTAAAATGTGTAGACATCATTGCCCAGGAAAAGCTGAGTGTGAGTGAGTGAGTGTGTATCATTGCTAATAGACCAGACACTAACTAAAGTCTATTAATCTAAAGTGGAAGTTGGGAGAGTTATATGTTTCAGTGAAACGTGAGGGAGGCCCCGCTCTCTCGCTTTCCCAGATGCTTAGTTAATTTCATTCCGATCTCCTTTGCATTGTAGCCACTGTAGCCATTTTCTGTAGCCTGTCAACTAGGGGTGGGCGATATGAGCTAAAATTCATATCACGATATTTTCCACTGTCCAGACGATATCGATATGATATCACGATATATGACGTAAAAAAATATGAATCACATTTTAATATCCCTTCTTGGTTAAATTATATTAGTTAAGGAAAAATATGTATTTGAACCTTATATAACCAGAAAGAGTGAGGCATTGGACCGTATGGACCTGAAAAGTTTTTATTTGTATTGTGCAAACATGCATTCCGTAAACATGAGGTAGGTAGGCCTATATATATATATATATATATAAATTAGATATTAAGTAAAATTAAATAAAAAATAACAGGAGATAAAGAAAATAAGGTAATTACAAATTCAAATACGTGTGTTTGTTTTGGCTACGGTCCGTAGATATGTAAAAAACTAACCGTTTGAAACTAAACCTTTCAAGCCTCAACCATCAATTATCAACAATATCAACAAATCTTCACTAGAACTTTCTTCACAAGTTCCGTGCCAGGAATACCAGCATGTTGACTGTTTCTGGCTTTAGTGCTGCCCTGTGACATGTCACCACATTGCCCCCAGTGCTGAATGCCCTCTCAGAGGGGGCACTTGTGGCAGGGATGCATAAGTATTTCTTTGCCAGACAACTCACACGTGGAAAATTAGATCCGTGAAATCGCCACCACTCCAAAGGATCAGACTCGCTGTCTGCTGCCGTTGCCAGAATGTAGCTATTCAGCTCTTGCTCAATGATCTGCCTCTCTGAACATGAGGCAGGTGCACTGCTGGTCTGCTTAAAGAAGCTCCCAAGGCTCTTCTTGGGCTTCTTGCCTGATTGATGAGCAGTGGAAGCTTCTTTCTCCCTGTCAGTGTGATCCTCTGCAAGAGACGATTTTCCCAGGGCTGTGTTCTCCACCAGGAGGGCTTCGGTCTCTGAGGCAGCTCTCACCTTAAAAAATGAAAATAATTAAACTTTATTTGTATAGCACCTTTCATACATAAAATGCAGCCCAAAGTGCTTTACATTTGAAGCAATAAAACAAGAACAAATGAATAAATACCTTAATGTCCTCCAGTTTCTCAGCGGACATGTACCTGGTCTTGAACCTTGGATCTAGAAAGGTAGCCATGGAGAGCAGCTCATCTGTTGCAGGGTCAGTGTACTTGTTATTCAAGTAATCAAGAACCTTGATCTTGATCTCTTTGGTCAGTTCTGTATCGTCCTTGCTCAGATTTAGAACCTCTGCATTTAACAGATTGATGACAGGCTTCAAATAGGACACGCTCACATACGCTTCTCCTGACAGGGCATCTGTAAAGTCCTGGAGTGGCTTCAGTGCTGCTGTGACTGATTCCAAGACCTGGATGTCTTGCCAGGTAGGTACAAGGTGCCGTGTCTTTTTGTCCCCTGCCAGGACCTGTGTAATGGCCTTTTCCTGCTCCAGGACTCTTTCCATCATTTTCAGACGAGATCCCCACCTTGTCGGAGATTCTGTGATGAGCTTGTGCAGGGGCAGGCTTAGTTCATTCTGTGCTGTCATCAGGGCCTTCTGCTTTTTCCAGCTGTATGAGAACGTGCTAAACACCTTTTTGCAAACCCCTGTGGCCCGGGAAATCGCACACCCCTGTGGCCCGGGAGCGTTTTGGACACTCCTCTCTGGAAATTGGGAATAAGAAATCAAAATAATAGGGTGAAAAATAATCAAATCACAATACAATAATAATTAATAATAATGCATTTTTATATAGAAATCACAATACAATATAACTTTTAATCTTTGTTTGAGGATTTACGGCATTTACATTCAACTGTTACACATTTTACAAATCTGATGTGCTTAGATTTAGCCTACGGTACATGGCTGATGTGAGCTGTATTTTTTCTTAATAATAAGCATCATACAGGGTAGGCCTAGGCTACAGTCCTGAAACTTACCAATAGCATTGTGCAGCCTGTGTCCGAAACATCCAAGGTTTGCCCACTTGTTCAGCTGCAATGCCTTGATCATGTTCGATCCGCTGTCGGTCGTCATACAAACTTGACGCGACTCTTTTAATCCCCAGGACGACAGTATGTCCCTCAGCCCACCTGCAATTATTTCCCCGGTGTGGTCGTCTGGGAAATAAGACGTCTGTAGGCACTTACTTTTCAGTTTCCAGTCACCGTCTATGTAATGGATTGTGAGGCTTATATAAGGTTCTGTGGTACGACTTGACCATAGATCGGCAGTAGTGGAGAAGAATGGAATGTTATTTATCTCACTGTAAACTCTGTCCCAGCATTCTGTGTAAAGCTGTGGCAGGCATTTTTGGCTAAAATATTTGCGGCTCGGGATCTCATATCTTGGGTCCAGAGTTTGAATCAACTTTCTGAACCCCTCTTTCTCCACAGTTTGAATCGGTACCATGTCCTTCGCTATGTGATTTGTAATCGCACACTCTTTGTGAATACGTTACAGGTGGAGAAGGAAACCAGTTGTTCACTGTCTTTGTGAATACGTTACAGGTGGAGAAGGACACCAATTTTTCACTGTCTTTGTGAATACGTTACAGGTAGAAAAGGAAACCAGTTGTTCACTGTCTTTGTGAATACGTTACAGGTGGAGAAAGTAACCAGTTGTTCACTGTCTTTGTGAATACGTTACAGGTGGAGAAGGAAACCAGTTGTTCACTTTCTTTGTGAATATGTTACAGGTGGAGAAAGTAACCAGTTGTTCACTGTCTTTGTGAATATGTTACAGGTGGAGAAAGTAACCAGTTGTTCACTGTCTTTGTGAATACGTTACAGGTGGAGAAGGAAAACATTTGTTCACTGTCTTTGTGAATATGTTACAGGTGGAGAAAGCGTTGAAAGAACGCATGATCCACTCTGTCATGCCGAGGAGGGTCGCCGATGAACTGATGAAGCAGGGGGACGAGGAGATGGAGGGGAACGCAGGGAAGAGATACTCTGCCGGGGCTTGTTCCGCGTCGGCAGTGTCCACAGTCGGAGGTCCTGGGGGGGCTTCGTCGATCGCTGCGAGCCCTAAGAACCATCCCCATCATCATAGTCATCATAAGAGGAAGAAGACTTCGATCCCCAGAGGCCAGTTAAGAGGGGCAGTGGTTGATTTAAAAACACCAGTGGCATTTTTAAATTATGCGTAAAAACTCACCCGTTTAGCTTGGCCTTTTAGTCATTGTTTGTTTGTATGCTATTTTATTCCTCCTTTATTGCTTCATGTATGGTTTGCTTTGATTTATTTTATTGTTCAAATCAATCAAATGTATTTTATAAAGCCTTTTTTACATCTGCAGTTGTCACAAAGTGCTTTACAGTAACCCGGCCTAGACCCAAAAGAGCAAGCAAAGCTTGCAAAGCTTTTTGATTTACTGTAAAGTGTGTTACAATTTTAAAAGCACTTAAAGTTTGATTTAATTTGATCATCAGATCATCTTCAGGCCTTTCAACATGAAGCGGATGGAGCCTGTTTCTATCCTCTTCGCGGATATCGTCGGCTTCACCAAAATGTCTGCCAACAAGTCTGCCCACGCCTTGGTGGGGCTCCTCAATGACCTCTTCGGCCGTTTCGACCGGCTGTGTGAGCTGACGCGCTGTGAGAAAATCAGTACACTGGGAGACTGTTACTACTGTGTGGCAGGATGTCCCGAGCCACGCCCTGACCACGCTTACTGCTGTGTCGAGATGGGACTAGGTATGATCCAATGCCATAAAGATGGGTAGATAGCATTCTGTTAATTGCTCCTGCAGCTTTAAATTGTGCAACGTCTTTGTCATTTTTGTGCAATGTTTCGATCTGAAGGTCTTCTGAACTGGTCTTCCTGACCTTCAGGTCAAAATGTTTTACACAAAAAATATGGGAACAATCTGCAGTGTGTGAGTGGGTACAGTATCTTTCTTTCGTCAGCTGACTTTTTGTACCCTGCACCTGTTGCTAGTTACTGGATGTGTGCACACTACTTTCTCTCTGACCTGTGTGTGTTTGTGTGTCTTTCATAGGTCATTGGGATCAAAGCAGTTTCAGTGTACTACAAGGAAAATGGATCAATAAAGTATTCTTCTTCTCCTCCTCCTCCTCCTCCTCCTCCTCCTCCTTCTTCTTCTTCTTCTTCTTCTTCTTCTTCTTCTTCTTCTTCTTCTTCTTCTTCTTCTTCTTCTTCTTCTTCTTCTTCTTCTTCTTCTTCTTCTTCTTCTTCTTCTTCTTCTTCTTCTTCTTCTTCTACTCTGAAACTAGGTATGATCGTGGCCATTGAGCAGTTCTGCCAGGAGACGTGTGAGACGGTGGACATGAGGGTGGGGGTCCACACTGGCACGGTCCTCTGTGGTATCCTGGGGATGAAGCGGTTCAAGTTCGACGTGTGGTCCAACGACGTCAACCTGGCCAACCTCATGGAACAACTTGGCGTCGCCGGGAAGGTGCACCTATCAGAAGCCACCGCCGGGTTTCTGGATGATCGGTACCAGCGAGGGGACGGGCGGGTGTCGGAGAGGGCGACGCAGGGCCTGATGGAGAAACTGAAGGGTAAGGGATTTTTATTTTGTTCTATGTCCCCCTTTTCAGTACACACATGCTGACGTCAGGCACGGATGCGCACACATTTTGGATGCAGAAAGACCGGCCATCTGCGCGCATTCAACATGATTGAGATATTTACATAGTTATTACTTCTAAACAAAACAACTTTTTAGGGTTCTCCTACGCTTACAATGTTGTTTGGATTATTGCTTGAACATTCGCTAAGATTATATTTGGTTGTGATCTTTGCAAAATACCTATTTTGGATGCAGCAGTTGTTAGCTAGAATGCTAACGCTCATTGACATAGGCGGGGAGCAAAGCTAGCCAATAAGGTAGCTTAGTGGGTAAGAGCGTTGTGCCAGTAACCGAAAGGTCGCTGGTTCTAATCCCCGAGCCGACTAGGCGAAAAATCTGTCGTTGTGATCTTGAGCAAGGCACTTAACCCTAATTGCTCCTGTAAGTCGCTCTGGATAAGAGCGTCTGCTAAATGACTAAAAAAAAAAAAAAAAAAAAAAAAAACACCGCGTGTCTGCTGCCACTAATCTGGTGGTCCCTGCGCGCACGTGGAGTTCCAGGTCTCCGGCAGCCTCTGGAACTGCCGTTCTGCGGCCAACAAGGCAGAGTTCATCTCAGCCTATGCCACCCTCCAGTCCCTCGACTTCTTGGCGCTGACGGAAACATGGATTACCACAGAAAACACTGCTACTCCTACTGCTCTTTCCTCGTCTGACCATGTGTTCTCGCATACCCCAAGAGCATCTGGTCAGCGCGGCGGTGGCACAGGAATCCTCATCTCTCCCAAGTGGATATTCTCTCTTTTCCCCCTGACCCATCTGTCTATCTCCTCATTTGAATTCCATGCTGTCACAGTCACTAGCCCATTCAAGCTTAACATCCTTGTCATTTATCGCCCTCCAGGTTCCCTTGGAGAGTTCATCAATGAGCTTGACGCCTTGATAAGTTCCTTTCCTGAGGATGGCTCACCCCTCACAGTTCTGGGTGACTTTAACCTTCCTACATCTGCCTTTGACTCATTTCTCTCTGCCTCCTTCTTTCCACTCCTTTCCTCTTTTGACCTCACCCTCACACCGTCCCCCCCTACTCACAAGGCAGGCAATACGCTTGACCTCATCTTTACTAGATGCTGTTCTTCTACTAATCTCACTGCAACTCCCCTCCATGTCTCCGACCACTACTTCATATCCTTTTCTCTCTCGCTCTCCTCAACACTACTCACTCTGCCCCTACTCAGATGGTAATGTGCCGTCGCAACCTTCGCTCTCTCTCTCCCGCTACTCTCTCCTCTTCCATCCTATCATCTCTGCTAAATCCTTCTCCCTCCAATCTCCTGAATCTTTTGACTCTATGTCCCCTATCCTCCCGGCCGGCTCGGTCCTCCCCTCCTGCTCTGTGGCTTGACGATTCATTGCGAGCTCACAGAACAGGGCTCCGGGCAGCCGAGCGGAAATGGAGGAAAACTAGACTCCCTGCGGACCTGTCATCTTTCCACTCCCTCCTCTCTACATTCTCTTCCTCCGTTTCTGCTGCTAAAGCCACTTTCTACCACTCTAAATTTCAAGCCTCTGCCTCTAACCCTAGGAAGCTCTTTGCCACCTTCTCCTCCCTACTGAATCCTCCTCTTCCTCCCACTCCCTCCTCCCTCTCTGTGGATGACTTTGTCAACCATTTTGAAAAGAAGGTTGACGACATCCGATCCTCATTTATTAAGTCAAATGACACCGCTGGTCCTGCTCACACTGCCCTACCCTATGCTTTGACTTCTTTCTCCCCTCTCTCTCCAGATGAAATGGGCGACTTGTGATGGCCGACCGCCCAACAACCTGCCCGCTTGACCCTATCCCCTCCTCTTTTCTCCAGACCATTTCCGGAGACCTTCTCCCTTACCTCACCTCGCTCATCAACTCATCCTTGTCCGCTGGCTATGTCCCTTCCATCTTCAAGAAAGCGAGAGTTGCACCCCTCCTCAAAAAACCTACACTCGATCCCTCCGATGTCAACAACTACAGACCAGTATCCCTTATTTTCTCTCCAAAACTCTTGAGCGTGCCGTCTATAGCCAACTCTCCTGCTATCTCTCTCAGAATGACCTTCTGAGAGAGATAGCATTCAACTGAGACTGCTCTTCTCTGTGTCACGGAGGCTCTCTGCACTGCTAAAGCTAACTCTCTCTCCTCTGCTCTCATCCTTCTAGATCTATCTGCTACCTTTGATACTGTGAACCATCAGATCCTCCTCTCCACCCTCTCCGAGTTGGGCATCACCGGTGTGGCTCACTCTTGGATTGCGTCCTACCTGACAGGTCGCTCCTACCAGGTGGCGTGGCGAGAATCTGTCTCCGCACCACGTGCTCTCACCACTGGTGTCCCCCAGGGCTGTCACGATCGTCGTTAGATGAAGCGGACCAAGGCGCAGCGTGATATGCGTACATTCTTTTATTGCAGTACACAAGACGAACCAAAACAACAAAACAAACGATACTTGAAGTCCTGGGTTGAACACAAACCTTCCGGAACAAAGATCCCACAATAAACAGTGCCAAACAGGCTGCCTAAGTATGGTCCCCAATCAGAGACAACAAGCTACAGCTGCCTCTGATTGGGAACCACCCTGGCCAACATAGAAATACACGAACTAGAACAAAACATAGAAAATAACACATAGAAAATCCACACCCTGGCTCAACATATAAGAGTCCCCAGAGCCAGGGCGTGACAGTACCCCCCCCCCCCCCCCCCCCAAAGGCGCGGACTGTGACCGCGCCAACCAAACACAAGAGGGTAGGGGCCGGGTGGGCATTCCGCCTCAGAGGCGGATCCGGCTCCGGGCGTGACCACCACTCTCTCTCTACCCCCCCGTAGCGCCCCTGGTCTGGTCCCGCTGGCCGGAGCTGGACTGGACATCGGTGGAGCGGATTGCTCTGGCTCCAGTGTGGAGCAGCTGTCCGGCACCGGTGGAACAGGCACGGACCGTGCCGGACTGACGACGCGCACCACTGGCTTGGTGCGGGGAGCAGGAACGGGCCGGACCGGGCTGGCAACGTGCACCACAGGCTTGGTGTGGGGGGCAGGAACGGGCCGGACCGGGCTGACGACGCGCACCACTGGCTTGGTGCGGGGAGCAGGAACGGGCCGGACCGGGCTGGCGACACGCACCACAGGCTTGGTGCGGGGGACAGGAACGGGCCGGACCGGGCTGACGATGCGCACCACAGGCTTGGTGCGGGGGGCAGGAACGGGCCGGACCGGGCTGACGACGCGCACCACTGGTTTGGTGCGGGGAGCAGGAACGGGCCGGACCGGGCTGACGACGCGCACCACTGGCTTGGTGCGGGGAGCAGGAACGGGCCGGACCGGGCTGGCGACGCGCACCACTGGCTTGGTGCGGGGAGCAGGAACAGGCCGGGCTGGACTGTGGAGACGGACTGGAGGTCTGGAACGGAGAGCTGACACAACCCGTCCTGGCTGAATGCCTATTTCCACACACTCTGTGTGAGGCATCAGCACAGGACGTACAGGGCTGTGCACTCGTACTGACACTACAGCACGTGGCACTGGCGCAGGATATCCGGGACCGAGGAGGGGTACTGGAGGCCACGAGCGTTGAGCCGGCACACTCCGTCCTGGCTGCATGCCCACCTTAGCACGACACATGCGTGGTGCTAGCACAGGACGTACAGGACTGTGCCGGAACACTCGCGGCACAGTACGTAGCTCCGCATAACTCGGAACCTGCCCAGTCTCACGCTGCCTAGCCTGAGTACGGGGAGTTGGCTCTGCTCTACCTCTAGGCTCCGCCAACCACCCTTCCAGCCCCCCAAACCTGTTGGCCTCCTCTCCTAAATCGCCGATGCACCCTGTAGCTGCCTCCAGCAGCCCCGTCGTCCATGCCGTGTGCCCCCCCCAATTTTTTTTTATTGGGGTTGCCTCTCGCGTGTCCGTCGTCGGCACGGTTGGTGCCGTTTCTCCTCTCTTGCCAGGGCCTGTACCTTTGCCCAGGGCCCTCTGCCCGCGAATATGTCCTCCCATGACCACCATTCGCCCACCTGGGACATCGCCAACTCCTCCTGCTTGGCACGCTGCTTGGTCCTTTTATGGTGGGATCTTCTGTCACGATCGTCGATAGATGCGGACCAAGGCGCAGTGTGATATGCGTACATTCTTTTATTGCAGTACACAACACGAACCAAAACAACAAAACGAACGATACGTGAAGTCCTGGGTTGAACACAAACCTTCCGGAACAAGATCCCACAATAAACAGTGCCAAACAGGCTGCCTAAGTATGGTCCCCAATCAGAGACAACAAGCTACAGCTGCCTCTGATTGGGAACCACCCTGGCCAACATAGAAATACACGAACTAGAACAAAACATAGAAAATAACACATAGAATATCCACACCCTGGCTCAACATATAAGAGTCCCCAGAGCCAGGGCGTGACAAGGGCTCAGTTCTAGGCCCTCTCCTATTCTCTCTATACACCAAGTCACTTGGCTCTGTCATATCCTCACATGGTCTCTACAAATAAAATAAAAAATATATAGTTTTTTTAAAACAATTGTAAAGTGGTTGTCACACTGGCTATCATAAGGTGAATGCACCAATTTGTATGTCGCTCTGGATAAGAGCGTCTGCTAAATGACGTAAATGTAAATGTGTTTTTCAGAGTCAGTAGAAAGGCCTCTTTAGTGTCCTAAGTTTTCATATCTGTGACCTTAATTGTCTGCTAGCTGTTAGTGTCTTAACGACCGTTTCACAGGTGTACGTTCATGAATTGTTTATGGTTCATTGAACAAGCATGAGAAACAGTGTTCAAACCCTTTACAATGAAGATCTGGGAAGTTATTTTGATTTTTACGAATTATCTTTGAAAGACAGGGTCCTGAAAAAGGGACATTTACACACACATACAATCATTGGCACATAAAAGATGCTGAGGAAGGATAATGTTTTATTGGATGATTGGGTCCATGGACACATGACTTCCTGAGAGGTGGCCGGATTCTCATGACCTGGCACAGTGGTGTGTGTGTGTCTTGCGCTGAGTAGGTTGTGTGTGTTGGGTGGGCCTGAGCGTTATTAGCGTAACCTAATTTAGCACCCTGAGCACATGTGCTCCTCATTTCAGCAGATAGAAGAGAAGACTGCCAGGTTTCAGTTTTTCACTCCGTTAGCTATTCTCTCTCGTTATCTTTAACACTGAGATAAACATCCAACGCTTCACTATACCTGCTCCCTTTTTATCCCGTTGTTCAATCAAAGTGAAAACTACAAGACGAGGAATAGGCTGCTATTTGTACCCTTTCAGCTCCATCCATACTGAAGCAGTAACTATGCCAACGATGTATGGGCTAATCCACACATACCTGACTGATTGTGAGGTCTGATGATTCTCAGCTGTTGGGGGGTGAATGGGACAGACGGGCTGCGTCGTCTGTAATGGCATCCTATGGGACCTGGTCAAAAGTAGTACGATATATAGGGAATAGATTGCTATTTTAGATCAAATCAAATGTTTATTCGTCACATGCTTGGTAAACAACCGGTGTAGACTAACAGTGAAACGCTTACTGACGGCTGATTGGCCCGTCCCAACAATGCAGAGAGAAAGAAAATAAGAGCAATAATAGATAAATAATAACATGTAATAATTAAAGTAATAATAAATACACACTGAGTAAAAATAACATGGTTATATACGCGGGGTGCCAGTACCGAGTCGATGTGCAGGGGTACGAGGTAATAACATGGTTATATACACGGGGTGCCGGTACCGAGTTGATGTGCAGGGGTACGAGGTAATAACATGGCTATATACACGGGGTGCCGGTACCGAGTCGGCGTGCAGGGGTACGAGGTAATGGAGGTAGATATGTACTGTGCATTCGGAAAGTATTCAGACCCCTGGACTTTTTCCACATTTTGTTACGTTACAGTCATTCTTTTTTTAAATGATCCTCATCAATCTACACACAATATCCCATAATGATAAAGCAAAAACAGGTTTTTAGTAATTTATGCAAATGTATTAAAGATTAGGGCAGGGTAGAGCAGTTAGCAGGGTAGGCTATTTGGTGGGAGATCAAGGGCAGGGTAGAGCAGTTAGCAGGGTAGGCTATTTGGTGGGAGATCAAGGGCAGGGTAGAGCAGTTAGCAGGGTAGGCTATTTGGTGGGAGATCAAGGACAGGGTAGAGTAGTTAGCAGGGTAGGCTATTTGGTGGGAGATCAAGGGCAGGGTAGAGCAGTTAGCAGTATAGGCTATTTGGTGGGAGAGGCGGGTCCGGTTACTGACTCTGTTCACCCTCCTGTGTTACTGAGTAAAAGAAAAGTTGGCCTGAGGAACAGACTCCTTTTGGACCAGCAGAGCAGGAAGACTCTCCCTTACAGCGGATCTGTAAGTACTTTATAAGAGATGTGTGTGTGTGTGTTATTGTGAAAAGTAATGATGAATATTTAAGCTTATCAAAATACTTTTATTTTGTAGTTTTGAATGACCCATGTGACAGTACATACATCTTTCTCTTTCTCTCTATCATTCTCTTCATTTGTTGAGCGTTCCGTTAGTATGTAGAAAGTCTTTATGTGAATTCTTTGTAAGTACCCAAGTTCTTTTTCCTCTCAGGGAGGATGGCCAACGTCCAGGTGCCTGTCGGTATGTCCTACTGTACTTTGGGTTGAGTGAAACTCTGTTTAACTATAAAGGAAGTTAAACAGCATGTGTTTCCAGTGGACAGACAGTTGGAAGAACGCAATTTAATGAATGAATTTATAAATTAATTAAACCATGCTGTGAGGGACGGAGGAATGAATGAATGAACAAATAAATGTATTAAAGAATTAACAAATACATTGTCTACCTCCCCCCCCCCCCCCCCCCCTCCTACTCCAGTGGCCATCGGTGCGTTTGGGGACAGTCCTGTCCAGATGACATGTCCTAACTGTCACCAGACCGTGGTCACTAAGGTTGACTTCTCCTCTGGTGTCCTCACATACCTCTTCTGTGGAGGACTCTTCTTCTGTGGGTACGTACAAGTGTGTGTGTGTGTCTGTGGTGAATGCCATTCTGACTGTCTGTGGTGAATGCCATTCTGACTGTCTGTGGTGAATGCCATTCTGACTGTCTGTGGTGAATGCCATTCTGACTGTCTGTGGTTTAAGGCCAGGCACCACAGGCTGAAATGACTTGCGTCTACTTATCAAGTTGGAGATTTGTTGGTATTTTGGTCCATTAATATTTGTATTTTCAAAAAAAGAAACATACAAATGTCAAACTCGATGTAAATCCATATATTTTTTTGTTGTTGATCAAATAGGCGTTTGGTGTCTAAATAGACTTTGGTAGTGTAATTTCAGTGTACTTGTCTTTAACTGCCATTTCCTGAAAGTGAGACTCTTCCCACACGCCAACCCATTTCTCTCAGCTTCAGAAGCATCTGCATTCACCAAATTGTGTGATATATTCTCCAGACTTGCCCAGAGGGAATTGTTGATATGTTGTTTACTCTAGATATAATTTTCTTTGGAAAAATGCACCAAAAATGCATTTTACATACATCTTAAGTATTTTACAGATAGAAAGATGGAAAAAGTATTTATCCACAATCTGCTCTGGACAAGTCCAGTTCTGGAGTGTCTTAACAAAATGAAACCAAAATATTTATGCTGACTTAATCCAGTGTCCAGGATTAAATGCATTTGCTCAATATGCACATACTGTATTTAATGAGATATCGCTTCATTTACATATTTGAATACAATATTTTTGAAACATTTTTACAATTCAAAAGGAAATCGCACATCTGAGCTATCTTTGTTGCAGGTGCCATGGTAACAGTTGAATAATATGAGAAAAAATAAGAAACCCTCACACTGCTCTTGATAGTATCACTGCTCTTTATTAAGCTTTACGTATCGGCCTCAAGGCCTCCGTTAGGAAAAAATGTTTTATACAGAAAGTATTATATTTGTGTCTACATTTAACTGGTAAAAGTTAATTGTGATGTGATTAAGAGAGAAAAAAATCCCTTTTAGGTCTTAAGATGCATCTCCATACAATGTCTAACAGTTGTTGTTTCTCCTTCTCCTCAGGTTTTTTCTGGGTTGCTGTCTCATCCCTTTCTGTTTCGACAGGCTCAAAGATGCCAAGCACACGTGTCCCTCCTGCAAGGCCATCCTGGGGGTTTATAAGCGCTTATAACTGCGTAATAACCGGCAGGAGACTCCTGTGTCTTTTGGGAAGCTAGCTACAACATTGTGTTTTGTCTTCTGAGACAAGTTTTTTTTCTTCCACAACAGACTGTTTCTCTCAGCTTCCACCCAGTAGAAATGCACAGCATACCGTGTGTTTGAAGGACTAAATTAGTCTAACTGAATATAACAATTTAACTGTCACAGAATGTTGTCGTTGACAGTGTTCCGTCCCATCCTGCCCTGTCCCTTGTTATGCAATTAACCGTCGCCTTGGCAACAGCAAAAATATTTGTGAGAAAGAAATAGAAAACATAGAATTTGTATTTTGATGGTTGTTGTATGATCTATAAGTTATATTGGTATCATTTTCTCAATGAAGCAGCAGCACTGAGTCTTTCTGATTGAGTACTGTACTGGTTTGTTAGGAATAAACTGAGCCCTGAAAATTACAATAAAATCACAAGTACTAAACATTTTGTTCTTCATTTGTAGAAAAACGTATCAGCTTTTAATTCAGTAGCTGTTTATTTCTTTATGAATAAAATACTACTTTTGGGGGGGGGGGTTGTGCAATAATATGTTTTTATTAAATAAATCATACATTCAACGTCTGATATTTAGTATGAAATGGCAACTGTTATAAAGGTAAGGCATTGAGAACACAGACAGCATTTGTTTGAGCTGACATGAACAAAAGCACAGTGACATTCTAATGACAGAATCATTCTACATTAGAGGAGTTGGTTGTCATGACATTTAAAAGCGTTTTGGCTCTCTGTAGATAAGTGTTGGCGTACTGTACGTAGATACTAACCCTGATAAAACAAACGGCTGTCCCAGAAAGATGACATCATCAACAAGACTTCTATGTCATCTAATAAAATACTTTCATATTTTCACCGGAAGGCAAAGACAAAGGGCTCTATTCAATCCACATAGCGGAAATTCAGCGTTACATCATGATTTAAATTTAATGGCAATTTTCCCGCATTAGCGTAGACTGCATTCGCGCTAAACGCTGCAGATGTTGGCTCAATAGGGAATTAACTTTACATTTCAGTGATACAGATTGAATAGAGCCCTAAAATGCCATCTTTAAACAATGTTCCAACCACCAAGACAGAACAGACTTCATTCCAACCACCAAGACAGAACAGACTTCATTCCAACATCCTTCCAACCACCAAGAGAGAACAGACTTCATTCCAACCACCGAGACAGAAGAGACTTCATTCCAACATCATTCCAACCACCAAGACAGAACATGCAGACATACTGTGGCAGGTTACAAAGTGAATACACTTAAATAAAATGGTGTGAAGAAGTTGTCAGAGCATAAACATTTAAATAACTAAAGTGCTAGATTGTTTTATAGTCTTTTGATAGGTTCAGTATATAATTATATTTAGTGATTTTTACAATATCTAAAGGCACTAACTGACTTTAAAAGTATACATTTTTGTTTCCTGTTTGAGAACTTTACCTCATGTTTTTCCTGTCTGAGCCGAATGCACCTTGATCCCAATGGAATCAGTTAACTCTCTTGCTCTGAAATCTAAAATCTGTGAAATCAGTGAAATCCGTGTTTAAATCAGTGTTTAAATCAGTGTAGAATGTACAGGATAGCGATGGCCAGAGTGGTGAGGAGAAGGTGGAGGCCGAACGTTGGTCTGTTGATCGCTCCGCCGCTCGCTACACAGGAACACACACACATTATAACATTGTTCACTGAACCTCTAATCATAAACAGTACATTATAACATTGTTCACTGAACCTCTAATCATATAAAGTACATTGTTCACTGAACCTCTAATCAGAAACAGTACATTATAACATTGTTCACTGAACCTCTAATCAAAAACAGTACATTATAAGCGCTTAATAATCAAACAGTCAAATAATCAAACTATCACAGAGAAATGAAAGAGAACCTGCTGTGCTTTCATAGATGAAAAGGAACAGTTGTCGGCGATGAAAAAAAAAAGGAACAGAAATGTGTTACACGGACCTGTAGTAGCAGCAGCTCCTCCAGCCACGGTGGTGACTGACCCAGTCCCTCCAGCCACGGTGGTGACTGACCCAGCTCCTCCAGCTACCCCTACAGTGGTGCTAGGAACAAAGATGGTGCCCAAACCAACCGTGGTGGGGTCGGCCTTGCCCCCAATAAGGCCCAGCCCAAGGGAGTCCAGGTCAGACTGGAAACGGGTCGTGATCCAGGCTTGGACCACGCTCTGGTTTGCATAGCTCTTCAGCTCCGGCATGTTAGAACCTAGCAGACCACTCACCTGGCTTACGCTCAGAGTCTGGGGGAGGAGGAGGGGAGGGGTTAGGGGGGGAGGGGTTAGGGGGGATAACTAGTTACAGAGGTATATACACACACACAGATGTAGAAACACACACACACACAGTCTTGTGGGGGACACAAAATTCAATCCCCTTCAAAATCCTATTTTCCCTAACCCTAAAACTAACCCTAGCTCCCAACCCTAAACCCCTTAGAAATAGCATTTGACCTTGTTGGGACTAACAAAATGTCCCCAGTTGGTCAAATGTTTGTTTGTTTAATGTTCTTGTGGGGACTTCTGGTCCCACAAGTACAGTTAAACACACACACACACACACACACACACACACACCTACCTGTATAACAGTAGGGTCCAGGGTGATGAAAGTGGCCATGTCCATATTGATGTTAGAGGTGGACAGACGCTGGACGTAGGCTGAGTTAGCGCCACCTAGTGGACAGACAGAGAGTAGGCTGAGTTAGCACCAACTAGTGGACAGACAGAGAGTAGGCTGAGTTAGCGCCACCTAGTGGACAGACAGAGAGTAGGCTGAGTCAGCGCCACCTAGTGGACAGACAGAGAGTAGGCTGAGTCAGCGCCACCTAGTGGACAGACAGAGAGTAGGCTGAGTCAGCGCCACCTAGTGGACAGACAGAGAGTAGGCTGAGTCAGCGCCACCTAGTGGACAGACAGAGAGTAGGCTGAGTTAGCACCACCTAGTGGACAGACAGAGAGTAGGCTGAGTCAGCACCACCTAGTGGACAGACAGAGAGTAGGCTGAGTCAGCACCACCTAGTGGACAGGCAGAAGAAAGGGAAAGAGAGAGATATGAATGGATGGAATCAGAGAAAGAGAGACAGAGACGTACTTATGTATGGCTTTGTTAGTTGGTAGGAGGTAGAGGTACCTACAGTGCCCTCCTGAATTATTGACACCCCAGGTAAATATGAACAAAAAAGGAGGTGAAAAAATGTCATTGTTGTTTATCAGCTTGATCTTACACTCCAAATATCATATGAATCTAACCTTTAATTTAGTTAAAATCATCATCAATACATAATTAATTTATTAAAAAACAATTATTGGCACCCCTAGAAATGAACAACATCTAATTGATGTATATTCCGATTTTACTTTTTAAAAGTTATTCTGAGTCTTTGGGAACTCTTTAAGTGGTCATCCATGACTTCCTGTTTTGCTGGGGTATAAATATGAGGTGACACACAGGCTAAACTCTCTTAGTCATCCATCAACATGGTAAAGGCCAGAGAAGACACAAATTAAATGAGACAAAAGGTTGTTGACCTTTACAAATCAGGCAATGGCTATAAAAAGATAGCTACTCGCCTGAAAATACCCATCTCCACTATTTGGGCAATAATTAAGATATTTAAACCAGCTGTGATGAACCTGCCTGGAAGAGGAGGCAGGTGTATTTTGCCCCCACGCACAGTGAGAAGGATGGTTCAAGTGGCAAAAAAATCTCCAAGGATCACAGTCAGAGATTTGCAGAAGTTGGTTACATCTTGGGGTCACCAAGTCTCCAAAACTACAATTAGACGCCACCTCCATGCCAACAAGTTATTTGCCAGAAGAAAGCCTCTGCTGTCACCAAACCACAAACTTAAGCACCTGGAGTTTGCTAAATGTCATTAGAACTCTGATGAGACTAAAATAGAGGTTTTTGGCAACAAACACCAGAGGTGGGTTTGACGTAAAAAGAGCCATGGTCATGCTGAAAATAATCTAATCCCCACTGTATGGTGGTGGATCTGAAGTATGGTGGTGGATCTGTGAAGTTGTGGGGCTGTTTTACTTCCAAAGGCCCTGGGAACCTTGTTAGGATACATGGCATCATTGACTCCAAGATTTTAGGTCAAAACCGGTCTGCCTCTGCCAGGTGGTTAAAACTGGGTCGTTGTTAGATATTCCAGCAGGACAACGATCCAAAGCATACCTCCAAATCCACACCAAAATGGTTCACTGACCATAGAATCAAGCTTTTTTGCAATGGCCATCCCAGTCCCCTGACCTAAACCCCAGTGAAAACCTGTGGGGTGAGCTGAAGAAGAGAGTCCACAAGTGAGGACCAAGGACTCTGAAGGATCTGGAGAGTTTCTGTATGGAGGAATGGTCTCAAATCCCTTCCTATGTGTTCTCCCACTTCATCAAACATTCTAGGAAACGACTCAGAGCTGTTATCTTGGCAAAGGGAGGGTGTGTTCTCCCACCCCATCAAACATTATAGGAGACGACTCAGAGCTGTTATCTTGGCAAAGGGTGGATATGTTCTCCCACCCCATCAAACATTATAGGAGATGACTCAGAGCTGTTATCTTGGCAGAGGGAGGGTGTGTTCTGCAGGGAAACTTAAATCCGTTTTACCTCATTTCTACCAGCATGTTAAATGTGCAACCAGGGGGAGAAAAATTATATCCTTCTGATTCCTGCTTACAAGCAAAAACTAAAGCAGGAAGCACCAGTGACTCAGTCAATAAAAAAGTGGTCAGATGAAGCAGATGCTAAGCTACAGGACTGTTTCGCTAGCACAGACTGGAATATGTTCCGGGATTCTTCCGATGACATTGAGGAGTACACCTTCAGTCACTGGCTTCATCAATAAGTGCATCGATGACGTCATCCCCACAGTGACTGTACGTACATACCCCAACCAGAAGCCATGGATTACAGGCAATATCCGCACTGTGCTAAAGGGTAGAGCTAACGCTTTCAAGGAGCGGGACTCTAACCCAGAAGTTTATAAGAAAACCCGCTATGCCCTCCGACGAACCATCAAATAGGCAAAGCGTCAATACAGGACTAAGATCGAATCGTACTACACCGGCTCTGACGCTCGTCGGATGTGGCAGGGCTTGCAAACTATTACAGACTATATTTACATTTACATTTTAGTCATTTAGCAGACGCTCTTATCCAGAGCGACTTACAGTTTGAGTGCATACATTATAAAAAAATAATAATCATCATACTGGCCCCCCGTGGGAATCGAACCCACAACCCTGGCATTGCAAACGCCATGCTCTACCAACTGAGCTACATCCCTGCCGGCCATTCCCTTCCCTACTCTGGACGACGCTGGGCCAATTGTGCGCCGTCCCATGGGTCTCCCGGTCGCGGCCGGCTACGACATAGCCTGGATTACAAAGGGAAGCACAGCCATAGTGCCCTCAAAGCCCTCATCACTAAGCTAAGGACCCCGGGACTAAACACCTCCCTCTGCAACTGGATCCTGGCCTTCCTGACGGGCCGCCCCCAGGTGGTAAGGGTAGGTAACAACACATCCGCCATGCTGATCGTCAACACAGGGGCCCCTCAGGGGTACGTGCTCAGTCCCCTCCTTTACTCCCTGTTCACTCATGACTGCATGGCCAGGCACGACTCCAACACTATCATTAAGTTTGCCGATGACACAACAGTGGTAGGCCTGATCACCGACAACGACGAGACAGCCTATAGGAAGTAAGTCAGAGACCCGGCCGTGTGGTGCCAGGACAACAACCTCTCCCTCAGCGTGATCAAGACAAAGGAGATGATTGTGGACTACAGGAAAAAGAAGAGGACCGAGCATGCCCCCATTCTCATCGACGGGGCTTTAGTGGAGCAGGTTGAGAGCTTCAACTTCCTTGGTGTCCACATCACCAACAAACTAACATGGTCCAAGCACTCCAAGACAGTCCTGAAGAGGGCACAACAAAACCTAAGGAGACTGAAAAGATTTGGCATGGGTCCTCAGATCCTCAAAAGGTTCTACAGCTGCACCATCGAGAGGATTCTGACTGGTTGCATCACTGCCTGGTATGGTAACTGCTCGGCCTCCGACCGCAAGGCACTACAGAGGGTAGTGCGTACGGCCCAGTACATTACTGGGGCCAAGCTTCCTGCCATCCAAGACCTCTATACCAGGCGGTGTCAGAGGAAGGCCCTAAAAATTGTCAAAGACTCCAGCCACCCTAGTCATAGACTGTTCTCTCTGCTACCGCACGGCAAGCGGTACCGGAGCGCCAAGTCTAGGTCCAAGAGGCTTCTAAACAGCTTCTACCCCCAAGCCATAAGACTCCTGAACATCTAATCAAATGGCTACCCAGACTATTTGCATTGCCCCCCCTGTTTATTATCTATGCATAGTCACTTTAATAACTCTACCTACATGTATATATTACCTAAATTACCTTGACTAACCGGTGCCCCCGCACATTGACTCGGTACCGGTACCCCCTGTATATATCCTTGCTATTGTTATTTTTACTGCTGCTCTTTAATTATTTGTTACTTTTATTTACTAGAGTATATTTTAGTGCAATTCTTTAAAAAAATAAAAAATGGTGGTATTCTTTCTTAAAACTGCATTGTTGGTTAAGGGCTTGTAAGTAAGGATTTCACTGTAAGGTCTACACCTGTTGTATTCGGCGCATGTGACAAATACAATTGGATTTGATTTGATTCTCCCACCTCATCAAACATTATAGGAGACGGCTCAGAGCTGTGATCAAAGGGAGGATGCACAAAGTACTAAACGCAGGGGTGCCAATAATTGTGACATGCATGTTTTTGAATAAAATAATTATTTCTTGATGATGATGATTTTTTCTTTGAACAATTTTAACTCAATTAAAGGTTAGATTCATATGATATTCTGAGTGTAAGCTCAAGCTGATAAACAACAAATACTTTTTTTTGTTCATATTTACCCAGGGTGTCAAAAATTCAGGAGGGGACTGTATGTATGGCTGTGTTAGCTGGTAGGAGGTAGAGGTACCTATGTATGGCTGTGTTAGCTGGTAGGAGGTAGAGGTACCTATGTATGGCTGTGTTCGTTGGTAGGAGGTAGAGGTACCTATGTATGGCTGTGTTAACTGGTAGGAGGTAGAGGTACCTATGTATGGCTGTGTTAGCTGGTAGGAGGTAGAGGTACCTATGTATGGCTGTGTTAGCTGGTAGGAGGTAGAGGTACCTATGAATGGCTGTGTTAGCTGGTAGGAGGTAGAGGTACCTATGTATGGCTGTGTTAGCTGGTAGGAGGTAGAGGTACCTATGTATGGCTGTGTTAGCTGGTAGGAGGTAGAGGTACCTATGTATGGCTGTGTTAGCTGGTAGGAGGTAGAGGTACCTATGTATGGCTGTGTTAGCTGGTAGGAGGTAGAGGTACCTATGTATGGCTGTGTTAGCTGGTAGGAGGTAGAGGTACCTATGTATGGCTGTGTTAGCTGGTAGGAGGTAGAGGTACCTATGTATGGCTGTGTTAGCTGGTAGGAGGTAGAGGTACCTATGTATGGCTGTGTTCGTTGGTAGGAGGTAGAGGTACCTATGTATGGCTGTGTTAGCTGGTAGGAGGTAGAGGTACCTATGTATGGCTGTGTTAGCTGGTAGGAGGTAGAGGTACCTATGTATGGCTGTGTTAACTGGTAGGAGGTAGAGGTACATATGTATGGCTGTGTTAGCTAGTAGGAGGTAGAGGTACCTATGTATGGCTGTGTTAACTGGTAGGAGGTAGAGGTACCTATGTATGGCTGTGTTAGCTGGTAGGAGGTAGAGGTACCTATGTATGGCTGTGTTAGCTGGTAGGAGGTAGAGGTACCTATGTATGGCTGTGTTAGCTGGTAGGAGGTAGAGGTACCTATGTATGGCTGTGTTAGCTGGTAGGAGGTAGAGGTACCTGTGTATGGTTGTGTTAGCTGGTAGGAGGTAGAGGTACCTGTGTATGGTTGTGTTAGCTGGTAGGAGGTAGAGGTACCTATGTATGGCTGTGTTAGCTGGTAGGAGGTAGAGGTACCTATGTATGGCTGTGTTAGCTGGTAGGAGGTAGAGGTACCTATGTATGGCTGTGTTAGCTGGTAGGAGGTAGAGGTACCTATGTATGGCTGTGTTAGCTGGTAGGAGGTAGAGGTACCTATGTATGGCTGTGTTAGCTGGTAGGAGGTAGAGGTACCTATGTATGGCTGTGTTAGCTGGTAGGAGGTAGAGGTACCTATGTATGGCTGTGTTAGCTGGTAGGAGGTAGAGGTACCTATGTATGGCTGTGTTAGCTGGTAGGAGGTAGAGGTACCTATGTATGGCTGTGTTAGCTGGTAGGAGGTAGAGGTACCTATGTATGGCTGTGTTAGCTGGTAGGAGGTAGAGGTACCTATGTATGGCTGTGTTAGCTGGTAGGAGGTAGAGGTACCTATGTATGGCTGTGTTAGCTGGTAGGAGGTAGAGGTACCTATGTATGGCTGTGTTAGCTGGTAGGAGGTAGAGGTACCTATGTATGGCTGTGTTAGCTGGTAGGAGGTAGAGGTACCTATGTATGGCTGTGTTAGCTGGTAGGAGGTAGAGGTACCTATGTATGGCTGTGTTAGCTGGTAGGAGGTAGAGGTACCTATGTATGGCTGTGTTAGCTGGTAGGAGGTAGAGGTACCTATGTATGGCTGTGTTAGCTGGTAGGAGGTAGAGGTACCTATGTATGGCTGTGTTAGCTGGTAGGAGGTAGAGGTACCTATGTATGGCTGTGTTAGCTGGTAGGAGGTAGAGGTACCTATGTATGGCTGTGTTAGCTGGTAGGAGGTAGAGGTACCTATGTATGGCTGTGTTAGCTGGTAGGAGGTAGAGGTACCTATGTATGGCTGTGTTAGCTGGTAGGAGGTAGAGGTACCTATGTATGGCTGTGTTAGCTGGTAGGAGGTAGAGGTACCTATGTATGGCTGTGTTAGCTGGTAGGAGGTAGAGGTACCATACTCACGGTATGGCTGTGTTAGCTGGTAGGAGGTAGAGGTACCTATGTATGGTTGTGTTAGCTGGTAGGAGGTAGAGG